>NC_091959.1:21636772-21936772 GCF_031021105.1 Erythrolamprus reginae | reverse complement strand
TAGAAGTAAAGAGTTTGCCACTGAGAGGTTTAGGAGAATCAACCCTTTGGCATGCTGTTGTTATCCTTTTGTTCATGGACATTTTAATTGTGCAGCACTGGAGCATGGCAGGGCTGCATAAAAATCCACGTTCATTCATGAGCATCAAATTAGAAAGGACATTTTGGCAACTTTTGAGATGAGAAGGCCGGTGTCTGGTGACTGCTTAATCCTCCCAGTGCCTAGATGCTATGTGATTCTGGGACATTTGGGGGCAGAACAGGGTGTCACTGTGTTCAAGCGATTCCAAGGAAAGAAAACATCACCATTCTTAATGAGGTGATGACATACTTCTGCCAATTATTTTAGCAGATGCATCTAAATGAAGCTGGCTGAGCCCACTGAAGGACAGAAAATGATTTAGGTTTTTTTTTAAAAGCTACAGTAGCAATAAAGCAGGGCCAATCGAACTGGATTTCAAAATACAGAAAATACAAATTCAAAATACAAAACACGGAATCTAAGAAACCAAAGCTAAAAAGCAAAAGACCTTAGTTTGATGTGCTTTGTAGTGGGCATGGACCCAAGCTGCAAATTAGGCAGCATTTAAAATCTGAAGGACAACTGAATTACTAGTTGCAGTTTTTTTCTTCTTCTTCTCCATCACCTTTCTCCTCTTCTATTCAACATCAGCTGAAACCCATCTTGAATATCAGGAGCTGTTTTTTACCCAGAATCCATTCCACATTTCTATTTCGTTGCTGTTTCCCCTGTATCGGTGAACTAAAAATTCAACCATGTAAAAGTACAGTGGTACATCTACCTAAGTATGCCTCTATTTATGAACTTTTCTAGATAAGATCTGGGTGTTCAAGATTTTTTTGCCTCTTCTCAAGAACCATTTTCCACTTACAAACCCAGGCCTCTGAAAATGTAACTGGAAAAGGCAGAGAGAAGCCTCCATGGGGCCTATCTAGGAATCTCCTGGGAGGAAACAGGGCCGGAAAAGGTGGGGAGAAGCCTCCATGGGGCCTCTCTAGGAATCCCCTGGGAGGAAACAGGGCCTCTACCCTCCCTGTGGTTTCCCCAATTGCACACATTATTTGCTTTTACATTGATTCCTATGGGAAAAATTGCTTCTTCTTACAAACATTTCTACTTAAGAATCTGGTCACGGAACGAATTAAGTTCGTAAGTAGAGGTACCACTGTATTGCCATTGCATTCTGCTCTATGCTTAGACTACAGTTGTAAAGGATTTCCATAATGATGTAAACTAGGGGTGTCAAGGTCCAGGGGCTGGATTCAGCCCATGGGGTGGTTAGATTTGGTTCTCAGGACCATCTGGGAAACAGTGAAGAAGTAGCCCATGGTGCTTCTGCCAATGAAAACAGAGCTCAAGTGGGTTGCCGCCAGAAACAAAGCCTGGGAGAGTCATGCAAATTTCCCCACCAACTCCATTTTCACTGGCAGAGGGTAGCAGGAGCTTTCGCAGCCAGAAAAGGAACTCAGGAGCCAGTTTTCACTGGCAGAGCATTTGAGCCACCACGGTGCATGTAACACGCATGACTTTGAGCTGGCCATGCCCGTCCTGCCCCCCGCCCCCAAGGCCAAACACAACTCTCATGTGACCCTCAGTGAAATCAAGTTTGACTCTCCTGATGGAAACCAGAAGCATAATGGAATCTCTTATTTTTGCACGATGTTCAGAGAACATCTAGGTTTGGGGGATCTGGTGGTCAAAAACTAGTACAGTGATGATCATCAGGCCAATTCTTTTATCCACAAGAGTTGGGGGGAAACATTTATTAATGATAACGCCACCTTGGCAAATAGCATTGGACTTGCTGCAGTCAGTACAATATTTGTAAGAATTCCTCGTTTGAAATGGAACCTGTAGAACCTCTATGTAACCTCATTAGAAATGGAATCTCTTGATGATCTCAAACTTTAGCTTAAGGCAGTGCTTCTCAGTTAGTTTCTGTTATGCCCCTTCAGGAAGAAGTAAACATTTTGCACCCCACACAACTACGTCACGACTGTAAATAGTCCCCAAATCCCGCCCCACCACGAGACGTGCATCCTACCTGACATTTGTACTGGTACTTCCATCGCTTTCCTTGGCGTCGTGTCCAGAGCAGCTTGTTCTAAAAGAAAACATCTTGTGAGTTCTATCGAACTTCTCAAACTCATGAGACCTTTTTTTTTAGAACGGGCTGCACTGAACACAACGCCAAGGAATGCAATGGAAGTACCGGTACAAGTGTCAGGTAGGACACACATTATCTCCTTCCCCCCCCCAGCATCGCTCTGCGTCCCCCCCCGCCACCCCACTATTTGAGAAGCACTGGATTAAGGTTCACCATGTGCAGATCACACACCGCATAAATTATGTCTGAAGACAACGGCTTGTCTTCAGAAGTTATGGTGCTCCATCACTGCAAATTTTTAAGAGGAAGTTGGGTAGCAATTTGTCTGAAATGATATAGGGCAGTGATGGCGAACCTTTATGGCACCGAGTGCCCAAAGTGCATGCGCCTGCACCTACTACAAGTAGCAGGTGCATGTGCGCTCATGCCCTGTGCATGCGTGGCAGAGACCCAAAGACCAGCTGGCTGGCGGGATGCACAAGCTCCAGTGCAACAGAGACCCAAAACAGCTGGGGAGATGGCACACATGGGCTCTGCGTGCTCCCTCTGGCACATGTGCCATAGGTTTGCATCACTGATATAGGGTCTCCTCCTTGAGCAGGAAGTTGGACTAGAAAACCTCCAAGGTCCCTTCCAATTCGGCTATTCTGCTATTTCTTTGTCTCATGACTGTCATAAAAAGATGATGATCGCATGGGGAGATGCTTTCAAACACATGTAAAGATGCATAAGAAGCATTCCTTAACAACATCTGAACATAAATGGTTTATATATTTAATGGATGTGTCACCCATCTCACTAACTCCCGATAGAAGTCCAGATTTCCTAGAAAAGTCATTCAGTTATTCCTCTTTTTCTTTACTATTCCATTTACCTTCACCACACTCTCATTTATCCACATTTCACTCCCAGTCATTCTCTCTTCAACCCAGAGCATGCTTTCAACAGCCTCTCTCTCTTTCCCAGAAACAAGCCTAATTTTGGAACGAGCTGCACTTTGCATTTTTGCTAGCTCTTTCCATTAAAGAAAAGACATTGATAAATTAAAAAGAATCCAATGGAGGGCAACAAAGATGATTAAAGGATTGGGGGCCACGACCTGTGGAAGGAGATTATGGCAAACATAATACAGGGGGCTTATGGAAAAAGCAACAGGAAGGGTAACTGATAACTCTGTGTAAATTATGAGAGTAGAAATAATAGGCAACTTAGGCTCATTTCAGGGGCTCTCTAGCTGGTGCAGACACTGTTTAGACAAGCAGATAATTTGTTGGGTAAAGGATTGGTTGATTAGGTGAAGAATGGTGGCAGGAATTGGGCATGTCTTGTCATAGAAACATAGAAACATAGAAGTCTGACGGCAGAAAAAGACCTCATGGTCCATCTAGTCTGCCCTTATACTATTTTCTGTATTTTATCTTAGGATGGATCTATGTTTATCCCAGGTATGTTTAAATTCAGTTACTGTGGATTTATCTACCACGTCTGCTGGAAGTTTGTTCCAAGGATCTACTACTCTTTCAGTAAAATAATATTTTCTCATGTTGCTTTTGATCTTTCCCCCAACTAACTTCAGATTGTGTCCCCTTGTTCTTGTGTTCACTTTCCTATTAAAAACACTTCCCTCCTGGACCTTATTTAACCCTTTAATATATTTAAATGTTTCGATCATGTCCCCCCTTTCCCTTCTGTCCTCCAGACTATACAGATGGAGTTCATTAAGTCTTTCCTGATACGTTTTATGCTTAAGACCTTCCACCATTCTTGTAGCCCGTCTTTGGACCCGTTCAATTTTGTCAATATCTTTTTGTAGGTGAGGTCTAGTGAAAAGAAAGACCAGGGCTAACATGATAGCACTGTTCCAATATTTGAGAGGTTGCCAGAAAGACGAGAGGGTCTAATTATTTTCCAAAGCACCAGAAGGCAAGATAAGAAACAATGGTTGGAAACTAAACAAGGAAAGAAATGACTTAGAACTAAGGAGAAATTTCCTAACAGTGAGAGCAATTAACCAATGGAACAGCTTGTCTTCAGAAGTTGGCATAAAATGGCCATTCATTTTGAGTTTTTAATATCTTTTTTGAAACATACAGTATAAGAAAAGTCACCAGTCCCTAAATCCCACCTGGAAGATCTTGTAAAGTTTTTCTCTGAGAGGTCAGGTCAACGTGCCCGAGAATCAAATTGAACATTGGGGAAACATAGGAGAATAACCCCGCTCCATCTTTTCTCTGTACGTCCTAAGCCTGAATACAAAATCAACTTTGGGTTTTGATAGAATTAAATTGATAGCATAGTGGAGCTTTGCAAACCATATAACATTTTTTAAAGATCCTCACGCATACCGTATAAAACACACCTTAGTTTTGGGGGAGGAAAATAGGGAAAAAAATCTACCTACTAGGTATTCATCTGGCTAGCGTGCTTAGTCTGTTCAACTTCAGCACATTATTTTATTCCCTGTTTAGGACTGAAAAAGCCTTTTTCAGAGTAGGAATGAAAACAAGCCTGCAAAGAGTTAGGGTAGGGGAAAAAAACCTGAAGGAGTAGGAAGACGGGAAGATGGTTAGCACATAGTTAGGGCTGGGGAAAAAAGCTTCGAAAAAAGCTACATTCAGAGTATAAGACACACCCAAATTTTCAGCCTCTTTGAGAGAGAGAGAAAAAGTGTGTCTTATTCTCTGAAAATTACAGTAGTTGTGACCAGGTACTCTATGAATAGTCTCTCTGCTCCAGAGAAAGCTTATTTTTGGCATTACAGTGGTACCTCTACGTACTAACTTCATCCGTTCCGTGACAGGTTCTTAAGTAGAAAATTTGTAAGAAGTAATTTTTCCCATAGGAATCAATGTAAAAGCAAATAATGCGTGTGTTTGGGGAAACCAGAGGGAAGGTGGAGACCCTGTTTCCTCCCAGGAGATTCCTAGAGAGGCCCCACGGAGGCTTCTCCCCGCCTTTTCCGCCCCTGTTTCCTCCCAAGAGATTCCTAGAGAGACCCCACAGAGGCTTCTCCCTGTCTTTTCCAGCTACAGTTTCAGAGGCTCGGGATTGTAAGTGGAAAATGGTTCTTGAGAAGAGGCAAAAAAATCTTGAACACCTGGATCTTATCTATAAAAGTTCGTAAATAGAGGCATTCCTAGGTAGATGTACCACTGTGCATTCATAGTTTTCACATTCTGGGTCAAAAATATCCACACCCAACTTTCATTTCAGGTGATTTTAGCTCAATCTTATTGTAAATTCTCCTACTGGTTTTCCCTGGAGATTGCAGCATTTTATCATCCTCTGGAGAGAAAGCTCTGTAAGATTCCATCAGAAGGTTAATATTGACACGACAGGTCCAAAGCTTTCCGCAGGCTAACAACTTCATTAAAATGTATCGCCCGGTGTGTGTGTGTGTGTGTGTGTGTACTTGCATGGTTGTGTATGTGTGTGCAGGTGCATACATTGTGCTGTTTTGACTATCTTTTCAATTCAGGATTCACTTCTGGGGTTTGTTTGTTTGTTGGTCGTCTTCTTTTCTTCACCTTCTTAATCAAAGGAAGAAAGAGAAAGCAGCCATCTGGCTGGAGCCAAAAATAAGATGCAAAGCAGTTGCGAAAAGGTGAACTGCTTAATTTCCCCCTTACACGTCTGCGTACAACAAACAGACCTTTATGTAACAAAAGCATCGCGCGGCTCCTCTGCTTTTAAGACAGATGTGTCTTTTCCAATGCAGATTGCCTAGGAATGCACTCAGCTGTTTATCCTGCTTTGACAGGATAGAAGGGCTTTGTTTTATGGGCATGGAAGATTATTTTTTCAAAAAAAAGGAAAAGGAAAAGAAACCAAAGAGATTGGAGATAAATTGACAGACGGGAGAGAAAAGTCAAAAGAAAGCTATCTCTCCCCCACCCCTTGTTTATTCATTTTTTTGCAACCTTCACATTTCAAAGGCAGAAGCATCATGTCAGTTTGCCTGTGATATGCTTTTCTGACAGGCAGGGATCTCGGAAACTTAATGATGGGTGTGTGCGTGTGTATGTGTGTATACTGGGGGTGGGTTCTACTTATCTTCCCACAAGTTCACATAGTGAGAGAAGTGCACATTTTGTGTGTGCATCACTTGCCAGAAATGACCTTCTGTGCATGGAAATGACCTTTTTGGCAATCCATGGTTGCCAGAGGTTTGGAAGCATGGAGCCCCGGTCATTGCTGCCAGTTCGGTGAGCAGCGCCAAATTCCCATTACCGGTTCTAAAGAACTGGTCCAAACCAACAGCAACCCACCTCTGGTGTATACACACTCATACGTACATACTAGGGAAGGCCTGCCATCTTCGGCACTACCGGTGCGCCTTTTGAGGGGGGCGCGGTTGTGCCAATCGGTGCAAGTTTTCGCTTCTGTGCAAGCGCAGCAAGCAAAATCTTGTGTGAAGAGGCTCATGCAAGCAATATTTCGGCAATTTTTGCCAATATTTTTGCTTCCACGCATGCGTGGAAGCAAAAATCAGGGAAATCAGCAAAATCTCACTCGCTGGAGCCTCTTCACACAAGATTTTGCTTGCTGCGCATGCACAGAAGCAAAATCTTGCAGGGGCATGTGTGCGCACATCAGGAATTCCCAGATGCACACGCATCCCCAAAATCGCTACCGGAATGGAGCACCTTACCGTTCTGGTAGTAGGCCTTCAGTGGTACACGTACATAAACACATACCCATTGTCTTATATTCTGGATTGTATGTCACTTGCAAGTGTCCTCCTTTTGCAAGCATTTATTTTATTTTTTCTATATGATTACATTTCTGCAATGTGTTCCTTTATGTCTTCTGTAGATTACACTACACGTTCCAGTGGCTCTGAGTGACAAACACCATTATTTAGATAAGGGGCTCCATGGTTTCTGTTTTGTTTTTCAAAGCAGCTCAGTTCCGAAGCACCCACCCCTCTTTCTCTTAGCATTTAGCTGTTGCTCTTAAATATTATGCCTTCACGGTGTATTTAGTGCTTGGTTCGTAGGCCCTCTCATCTTGGAAACCTAGTAACGGTGTATTGGAAAAAATCGATTCTTCACCTGCCCTTCAGGAGTTCTATCATTCTACTCTTTGATGGATGCTAATTAAATCAGCTCCTAGCCTTTTTCCCCTTGATTAAAACAGAAGAAATAATGGTCTGTGAAATGCTGGCCATTTGCAGCTAAATAGAGTTGGTTGAAGAAGTGCATAGGATTGCAACAGTCTCATTAGAGCACCTGTCAATGGCCTACGGGGAAGACAAGTCTTAGGGGTGCCTTAAGACCTGGCACATGTATCCTGTCCCTCGGGGGTGAGGTTCTAACTTAACCTCGCTGCGGGTTCGCTTCCTCCTGCACTGCATTGCTGTACCTCTTGGGCACACGCTTCATGTGCGCACTTATACGCAGTGCCAAAAATGCCCTCACAATTTTTTTAAAAATCAAGATGGTGACGCATGCACAGTGCCAGAAACTCAATTTTTATGCATGTTCAGAGGAAAAAGTAAAATAAAAATTCCAAAAAATGGCAGCTCCCATGGACCAGCATTGACCAAACTGGTTATGTGACATCACCGTGATGTCACCAGCAGGTCACTATTGGTTCAGGTGAACTGGTCTGAACCAGGAGGAACCCATCTCTGCTCTCCCACAACATTTAACATAGGACAGCAACCGAGGTTGTGAAAGTCCAGAGTCTGTTCTGATAATCATCGTCGAAAAACGATGGTGCTATCTCCTACAATTTTGAGTGTGTGAAAACACAGTGACTGAGAGGTAGTAAATGACAACACAACTTCATTGCACAAGTGCTGCAGATGTGGTACTCACATCCCATGTTGGAGCAGAAATATTTAATGGTAGTTGTGTGGCGATGATAATAGCATACGAGATGCCATGTGTTTTGCTGCCCAAAATCCTGGTTCAGCCCTCTAGAATGAACTCCCTCCGGAGATAACGTACCGCCTCTTCCCTCCTGGTCTTTCGTAAAGCTCTGAAGACCTACCTCTGCCAGTGGGCATGGGGGCTGTGAGCAACAAGATTGTCACTGGACGATGTTGTGAATGATTGAATTGGATGAATGTGGATGGCTGTGCATTGGATTTTTTAGAGTTTTGCTAATTTTGTATATTTCTAATTAGATTTCTACACATACAGTATATTGTTTGCATTTATTATGTTATATGCCGCCCTGAGTCGCTTCGAGAAGGGTGGAAGTCAAACAAACAAACACATGTAAACTTGACAGGTTAAAAAAACAGCATAGCTATTATTATGGTTGGCCGCACACAGTCAGCAGACATTTAGACTGGCTTTGCCCTTTTTTTTTTACCTGTTCAGTCCTTCCCAAGGACTCAGGATTGACTTATGTCTTAAGGGTGTTGTTGTAGGATGTAAGCTATCTCAAGTAATGCTGCCTTTTGCAATTGACCGATGGTGGTTTGTCAATGCCAGAGGTGTTCAGGTGGTGTTGAAGAAGTTTTGGGATTGTATGCAAGGTGCCTATTGCTATTGATACTATCTTTGCTCTCTTTTGCCCCAGTCATTCTACTTCTCTTTACAGGTTGTTATATTTTCTGATGTTCTCCGGTGATTTCTGTTCTGTGGTCTCCAGTTACAGCCAGGTCTACTGTCCAGAATTTTTGCCTTTCTTATCGACAGTTGTGAAGTATGAAGTGTCATGTAGCAAGGACTTGCCTGTTTGAATTCTAAAGCTCCAGATCTCTTTATTTTCTATTACATTGTCTATTATTTGGTTTACACCAGTTCTTACATGCAGGCAGAAGGTATTTCTTGTACATATTCCTCTGCACTGTTGTTGCTACTTGGTCACGCCATTTGTTGTCATTCTGGTCAATCTTGCAACAACTAACCAGCACTTGCTGTCCCTTGCTATATTCTCATTTCTGACATTGTATGTGTTTGTTCCTAAGGTTTAGTCTTGTTTAACCAGAATTAGACCTTTTGTCTCTTCCTTCAACTTTACAGCTCTTAGCCCTTGCTAGGTCTTTTTATTATGGGCTTTGCTTGCTAGATTTTTTTCTGTTCTAGTCATGTATTTTTTTTCTGCCTTTTAGTGTTCCTTTTTTTATTCTTCATTTGATCTTTTTTGTAGGCTGATCTCTCTAGTATTCAAGAAGCTTTCATGGAGTGCTAGCTTCATTGTCTTTATTATCCTCTTACCTAGAATAACCCTCAACTGCAGAAAAATTCATTAAATGTTTGTCCACCTCCCATGCACATCTCATGTTTTGCTTTAGCTTTCAAGAGAGCTAATAGACAACAGTGCTTTTAAAGTAAACCGATAGGTCAATATTTGCTCTGCTAGTCCCATGAAGAATCTCAATCCAGTAATGGAAATGTATAAGAAATCCACAGCAACGGATTTCCACAAGAACAAATGGGTGAGTTCCACTAGGACAGATTTTTAATGGTTGCAGAAACTAGGACCAAAAATAAGAGCGATCAGTTGCAGCTATCTAGATTTAATTTGATAAAATAGAACAGAATTCTTTATTGGCAAAATGCACTTGGACACGCAGATTACTTATGGGACCGTCTTCTGCTGCATGAATCCCAGCGACCGGTTAGTCCCACAAAGTTGGCCTTCTCCAGGTCCCATCAGCTAGACAATGTCGTCTGGCGGAGCCCAGGGAAAGAGCCTTCTCTGTGGCGGCCGGCCCAGGCCTTCTGGAATCAGCTCCCTCCAGAGATTCGCACTGCCCCCACCCTCCTTGCCTTTCACAAGAGCCTCAAAACTCATTAATGCTGCCAGTCATGTGGCAATTAGATCAAGCTCCCTTCCCCTGTTTACGAGATGTAATGTGTGGTTGTGAATGAATTGGCTGACTGGTTTATATATATATGGGATTTTAGTAGCAATTTTTAATTAATTGGATTTGTTGTTGTGTTGTTTTTGTATCCTGGGAGCTGCCCAGAGTCTTCAGAGAAGGGCGGCATACAAATCTAAATAATAATAATAATAATAATAATAATAATAATAATAATAATAATAATCGACATTGCAATCCCAGGAGACAGCAGATTTGAGGAGAAGCAACTAGAGAAATTAGTGAAATACGAAGATCTGAAAATCGAGTTGCAACAACTTTGGCATAAGCCACTGAAAGTGGTCCCAGTGGTCCTTGGCATGCTGGGCGCAGTGCCAAAAGATATCAGCGGAATTGACAAAATCTCCATCTGTCAATTGCAAAAGGCCACTTTACTGGGATCGGCAAACATAATTCGCCGCTACATCACGCAGTCCTAGGTGCTTGGGAAGCGCCCAACTGATGATGAAATATGAAATCCAGCATAGTGATCTCGTTTGCTGTGTTGTACTGATATAATAATAATAATAATAATAATAATTATTATTATTATTATTATTATTATTATTATTATTATTATTATTATTTGTCTCCAGTGCATAAGCTCTGGACAATAAAATGATAGGTTATAGATCATAAGTATCTACAGACCCTTCACATCCTGGACATAAACTGTTTCAACTCTTCCTCTCAGGATATTGCTATAGGACACTCCATGCCAAAACAACTAGACAGAAAGATAGTTTGTTTCCCATGTCCCAGCACTTTGCTGAACATCTAATTCTCACTACTATCTTATGCCTAAAGATGTTTACTCATGTAGTAGGCTATATTGCTATTACCCTTCTCGACATCTCATTTCTCGTCTTTCTCATCGTCTCATTTTTTTCATCTTCTCATCTTTCCTACTACCTTCTCTTATTAGTATCTTATGATTTATCACCTGTTGTGTGTATCTTATGATTAATGATTGTAATTATAATTTATGACCTACAGTGATCCCCCGATCATTGCGGGGGTTCCGTTCCAGGACCCCCCGCAACGAGCGGGTTTTTGCGAAGTAGCGCTGCGGAAGTAAAAACACCATCTGCGCATGCGCAGATGGTGTTTTTACTTCCCAGCAGCGAGGAGCCGAAGATTGGGGTTTTCCCACCACCCACGCAAACTCCTCGCTGCTGCCGCGCCCGCCGCTCGCCCGCCCTGAAAGGGAAAGCCCCCCCAGGCCGGCTCCGATCCCCCCAGGCCGGCTCCGATCCCCCAGGCCGGCTCCGATCGTTTTAAAACAGGCGCGCCGCTTCTCCGCTGACTCCTGGCGAACTTCCCTGCTTTAGGAGTCAGCAGAGAAGCCGCGCGCCTGTTTTAAAAGATCGGAGCCGGCCTGGGGGGGCTTTCCAGCAACCCCCGAGCCCAGGTTGGGGGCTCGGGGGTTGCTGGAAAGCCCCCCCAGGCCGGCTCCGATCTTTTAAAACAGTCGCGCGGCTTCTCCACTGACTCCTGGCGAACTTCCCGGGCGAAGGGCGAAGGGCGGGCGGCGAACGGCGGGCAAACGGCGGGTGGCCGGGCGAAGGGCGGGCGAACGGCGGGTGGCCGGGCGAACGGCGGGCGAGCGGGTGCTGGGGGGGCTTCGCCCTCCCGCCAGCAAGAGGGGGAAGACCCAGGGAAGCCGCCCAGCAGCTGATCTGCCCGGCGCCATCTACGCATGCGTGCCCATAGAAAAAAGGGCACGCATGCGCAGATGGTGTTTTGACTTCCGGGTTGAAAAATCGCAAATTAGCCTGTTCGCAATGGTCGGGGACGCAATAACCGGGGGATCACTGTATAACCAATCACTTTGTTGTTTGCATGTCCAAACTTCCCAATGGTAAAATTTGTAGATTAGTGGAAAAATCTATCTATTTTAAGTTCTCTGTGGAGATTTTTTAAGAAGCTGGATAGCCAATTCTTGAGAGCTGGTTTAACTGATTACACATTATTTCAGGGGTTCTCAGACTTGTAGATTTAAACTTCCAGAGCTGGCTGGAGAATTCTGGGAGCAGAAGTACGCAAGTCTTAAAGTTGCCAAGTTTGAAGATCTCTGCATAACATAGTGGCAAAATAGATGCTGTGTGTGGCCCTGTCCAATTCTACAATTTTGTGCGTGACAGAAATAAGTTTTTCTTTCCTCAAAAAATCCATGTGAAGCAACTTGTTTTGTCAAGGATCATTTTTGAATGTTACCGGTACATAGAGAAGAATTTTCTTTTTCTAAAAAAGGCAGTCGGGAAATTTACTGACATAGAAACATATAAAGCAAAAAATAAACAAATAAAGCATTAAGAATGACATAACCAAAGCTGTCTTTCCCACAGAAATTATTTTCGCTTAGCTAAATTGTAAATGCAAGAGGATATAAATGTTCGGCTCTTTTTAAAATCTCATTGGAAGATGATACTATACTCTTTACAAGGCTGTGGTATTAGAGTGAAGTTCTATTGATCCAGACATCCCAAAATGATAATAAAGTGATGATTGAGGAGCATTCTGAATGTCTGAAATGGCACCAGGACTGTCTTAAATATCCAATAGGAGTCTTTTCAACAGAAACCACTACATGAACTTCTCTACATTTCCAGCCTCTCCTTTTCAGTCTCATCTTGTTCCAACGTAGGGAGGGGTGAAGCTATTAACAATTCATCCCCTCTCTTCCACTCTGAAACATGAAGAGCCCTTCATAGCAGAGTATTGTGAGCACAGAGGAATTAATCAGGGCAATTAGGCTGTGATAGGCATTATCTCAGGGATGGTAATTATCCTAATTTCACCCAATTCACCAACCCGCGGCACCTGATCCACAGACTTCCCTTCTCCACTTCACCTTCCCACCAGGTTCCATCTGGATGAATGAGGCTCTTTGGATGTTCTTTTTATTAATTTCATTGCTGGTCATGACAGTGAGGTTAGCAGAGAAAAGGCTGACTAGGGTGGGAACCTGGGTGAAGACTAAGCGGTCTGCTAGAGTATTTAATGAGTACAATATGATCCTTTCCTATTGTATCTACAGAGAGGAAAGACACTGGTGTAAATGAACTTTGTCCAGTATATAGAGTCACTGCACAGTATATATAGTGAATGTATAGGCTCAGTATATTATGACCCTTTATATATAGTGATTATGAAAGGTAAAGGTAATGGTTTCCCTGTCAGCCAGATCAAATTCTAGGGCACAGTGCTCACCGTCATTTCTTGGCCAAGGGAGCCAGCATTGTCCAAATATAATTAATGTGGTCGTGTATAGAGGGCATAGAATGACTATATGCCAAAGATGTACAGAATGCTGTTGCCTTCCCACCAAAGTGGTATCTATTAAAAATGCTGGGTTTCTCAATCCGGGATCAAAAGCACACAAATAATTGTGTGCTTTTGATCCCGGATTGAGAAACCCAGCATTTTTAACTGCTGAACCATTGAACCTCACTATGACTTTCTCTAGATGGATGGATGGATGGATGGATGGATGGATGGATGGATGGATGGATGGTAGATACATAGATAAAGGATAGATGATAGTTTGATAAATGATAGATAGATAGATAGATAGATAGATAGATAGATAGATAGATAGATAGATAGATGATAAATATACACATAGATGATAGAGAGAGAAAAAAGGAGGAAGGAAAGAAGAAAGAAAGAAAGAAAGAAAGAAAGAAAGAAAGAAAGAAAGAAAGAAGAAAGAGAATTTGGTCTAATGGTTAAAACACCAGGCTAGAAACAAAAGCCCATGTGTCCAAATCACACCTCAATCATGAAATCTAGCGTGATTGTTGTCAGGAAAATAGGAAGATGTGCTGTCACTACCTTGAGCTGTTTGTAAAAATAATTCACTTTTATGTAGCTAACTTGTACAATGTGGAGGGAAGTATTTTCATCTTTAGCGGAAGCCCCCTTTAAGCGATTCTTCTTTTCCTGCATATCATTTGTCATTGAGGCATTTTTCCATTTATCTGTTTTCTGATGTCATTACGTTGATCGCAATCCTGGGAGGGGAATAAGGGTGCAGGCCTTTGTATCTTAAATCATTTCCCCCCAAAAAACCTGGAAGGTTTGTGATAGCACCAATTCCCTTTCCCCACCCCGTTTGATTGTGGTTTGTCCTCGTGATCTAAATCTGCTCTTGTAAGTGATAATGACCAAAATAGGTTCTTTTCCACATTCAACGTGTCCAAAAGTGCTCCTCTGTGAGATGCATAAAGATTGCTTGATTCTCATTCATGCTTTTAAGACTTCAAATAGGATCTTGCTAGTGGACTGCATGGCTGATATTTGACAGTAGCATTGTTGTTTTTTTAATCCACCCGCCATGATGATTAGATTCTCTGGTGAAGTGCGCTCGGGCTATAATTGGCAAGCAACGATCCACAAAATTGTACATGCATAGAAAACAGGAATTGTGACACGGTGACTCTACCTTCTCTCCTTCCACTTTTCAAAAAAAAAAAAAGCAGAAATAAAAACTACCCATCACTTCAGCTGGAACATTTTGTTTTTCAATGCGCTGTGCAAACTAGTTCATCATCTGACTTGTGAAACAGTCCAACTTTGTTGAGGTGATGCAACATTTTTTCTTTCACTTTGGCGGTTCCATTTATGCCTGTGACAAATTTGAACCGGGAACCCCAGCAGAAATTTAGATTAGGAAGCATCGCGATCAGCATATGTTCAGATCTTAGAGCGCGTGCCGGGAACGAAAGATAAAACAAGGCATGCAAATTGTAAATTTCCTTCATTTACAGAATTACGTTTTTGGATAAAAGATGTATTGGCATAATGAACAAATATCCTGATTTTCTTCTCTGTCTTGGTGATCTGCCTGAAACTTCGAATCCCAGAGAACCACACCTGTATAGCAATAGCACTTAGACTTATATACTGCTTCACAGTGCTTTTACAGCTCTCTATAAGCAGGCCTATTACCTGCCAGAATCAGGGACTTGTAAAAATACAAACTGAGCAAATATCACTTGCATCCTGAAACTACCATTTTTGCATTCAAAAATGGTAGCCATGATGGGGTCTTAATGCTTCAGGACCTCAGCATATTGTTCGGCGGAAGTGTATATGCAGATCAGATGGATTTTGTGCTTTAAGAGATATCAGTAGCACTTAAACTTATATACCGCTTCACAGTGCTTTACAGCCTTCTCTAAGCGGTTTACAGGCTCAACATCTTGCCTCCAAACAATCTGTGTCCTCGTTTTACCCACCTCAAAGGATGGAAGACTGAGTCAACCTTGAGTCTAGTGAGATTCAAACAGGCAAATTGCAGGCAGAGGGCAGTCAGCAGAAGTAGCCAGCAGTACTGCACTCTAACCGCTGTGCCACCATGGTTCTTTAAAAAAAAAATAGATATATTCAGGTATGATAGACAGTACAGGTCGTCCTCAATGTACAACCACCATTGAGTTCAACATTTCCACTGCTAAGCAAGACATTTATCAAGTGAGCTTAGCCCCTTTATACAACCTTTTGGAGATAAGCCAGGGAGTCTGCAGGCTCATGGAGAGAGGATTCCATAATGAAAAGCAAGATACTTACACACTTGGCTTCTGGGTAATTCAGTAGTCCACAAGCATGAGAATTCCTGTGTCATTTTCTTCTTCTTAGAATGAAATCAGAAAACTAGATGTCTTTTCTTACAAACTGGTTTTACCAAACCTAGCTTACCAGTTTTTGCAGAACTACCCATCCTGCCACAAAGTTTTTTGAGGTAACATTGTACCAGCTGCACTCTCCTGAAATTAAACCTATTTCACAAGCTTGTTAAAAGTCTCGAAGGGAAGGAAAACAGCTTTACATGCAATAAATAATAAATGTTTTAAAAAACTATAGTCTCTGTACTGAAGTTAAGGGAACAATGACTGACCTAAAAATATTATTTCCCTTTCTCTCTAATTCTTTCTCTTTGTTCCAATATTGCAAAACCTTAAATTTTGGATTGATTTGTTGAACCCTACAGAACAGTGTTTCACCTCCTACAGGATGAAGCATGCAAAAAAAATAAATAAATCTCCTATATTCCCCCACCTACCTGTTCAAGGAAAATGTATGAGATCTGTGGCTTTTTCATATAGTCAAAAGCTATCCTTGTTTCTTCCTATTTATTCAAAGTGAGTTGTAAATCAAACCCTGGATTGCCATCTCCCTAAGCTATTTGCATAGGGACAAAGTGGGTGCCAGGGGAGGGGGTGGAGAGAAAAGTCACTCTTTCATCTCAACGTGTTAGATTAGATTAGCATTATTCTTTATTATATTGGTGTTCTCCCCACCTTGGCTTTCAAGTTTGTGATTGCTTTTCTTGCTCGGGATTTGTTTGTACATAATGCCCTATTACCGGCTGCGAGATTTTTCATATCAGACAGTCTGTAACTAGAATACAAGGAAATACATTTGAAAAGTAGAACAATCTTCTTTTTTTCCCTTCTAAAGTTAAAACACCAGCTGGCACTGACATGCTACTTTCAGAATCAATTTCCTGCATGAGGTTCCAAAATTGGAAAGGATTTTTTTTTCTTAGGTAAACCTCAACTTACCATCATTCGCTTAGCAACCAATTGAAGTTAGGACGGCAGTGGATAAAATTGACTCAAAACCAATTCTTGCACTTATGAGCCATGGTGGTGCAGTGGTTAGAATGCAGTATTGCAAGCTAATTCTGCTGACTGCCAATGGTTCGATTTTGACCGGCTCCAAATTGATTCAATCTGCCATCTTTCCAAGTCTGAAAAAATGAGGACCCAGATTGTTGGGGGCAAGAGGCTGACTCTGTAAACTGCTTAGAGGGGGCTGTAAAGCACTATGAAGCAGTTTATAAGTCCTATTACTATGTAAAGTACTATGAATAAAGCTAAGTGCTATATTGCAATTGCAAGCTAACTCTTACTGCCAGGAGTTTGATCCTGACCAGTTCCAACTCAGCCTTCCATCCTTCCGAGGTGGGTAAAATGAAGGCACAGATTGTTGTGGGCAAGTGGATGACTCTGTAAACCACTTAGAAAGGGCTGTAAAGCCCTGTGAAGCAGTATATAAGTCTAGGTGCTAATGGTGTTATGACTATCGCAATGCCCCCATAGTGTTGTGATCAAAATTTGGGTGGTTGGCATTTGGCATGGTTGCTGTGTCCTGTGGTCAGATGATCACCATTTGCAACTGTTCCAAAAGACTTCTGACAAGCAAAGCCAATGGGAGAATTTAGATTTGTTTAACAACCATGTTATCAATTTAACACCTACAAGACATTTGCTCAACAACTATGGCAAAAAAAAAAAAAGGTTGAGGACTACCTGTATTGTCTTTGGACAGCGTCTAGTAGCATCTCCAAACAACCCCAAGTTATAACCCCAAATCTTTTTTCAGTCTTGAGTTCTACCTCTCAGTTGAACAAGAAATCAAGTCACACACACACCCAGAAAACACGAGGTGTTTCTTTCCTTTTTCTTTCTCTTCTACGGGGTTCCTTAATGAAAACACTACAAACGGCTGTGGTTGGTAGTGATCTTAAAGAAATCCATCACAACTCTCAATAGGAGAAGAGTTAACACAATCACCAAAACAGATTTCGCAGCTTTAGCCAGGGCTGAAATCTTCAGTACACCTCAGTTTGGGTATACTGGTATCAGCAGCCGCCGGTAGTTCAGAGAACCAGTAGTGGCAGCAGGGCAAGGCTCTGCCCACCCTCCATTTTCTTGTTTTTCACCCTCTGCACATGCACAAAATCTTCTGTGCATGCGCAGAGGGTGAAAAAAGTATGCGCAAGAGTGGTCCATTGCACGGTGCTTTGCGCACACGCTTTTGAACTGGTAGGGAAGTTAAGTAGATTTCACCGCTGGCTTTCACCAGGGTTGCACTAAACAAGGTTTTCTAAGTGTCCTTTATGACTGAGAGATGGGTTTGGGAAAAAGAGTGAGTTATTGAAATTTGCATCTGGAAAGGGGTAGCTTCCTTTTAAAGAAAGCGGATGCTGAGAACATTTCTATTACAAAGGATTGGCAGCCGTGAAAGTTGCCTTTCAAAAATATTTCTCTCTCGCGGTATTTCCATTAACAACATTGAGGCGAAGGTTGTACGCATCTCCTCCTTTTGTTAGGGAAAGCTTCCAGCAAGCGTTGGGTAAAGAACAGGAAATTGTCACTTGCAATTTTTAGATTGCTGAGTTCTGAGATACTTGATTTATTTACTTCCAGATGGGGCCAATTGTTACAATTCCCCAACTCCTTTTTTGTCATTTCCAGATTTAGTACTTCGGTGCCTTTTGTATCTTTCCTGAGTGTTACAGGTGAGAGCATTGTTACGGTAGCGTCAACAAAGCAATCTCAATATGACTGCAGATACTGTCACTCAAAAGTGTGAGTGTCTGTGTGTGGTGTGGTTTTTTTTTTACTGATGTGGAAACATGCATTACAGAAAATGTGGTGTGATCTTTGGGAGGAAGAGTTTTATCAAGGATTCACAAAGAAAAGATGCAAAGAAATAGAAACGTTGGAAGGGATGGCCTGGACACATGTTTCATTGTGCACAGAAAACCTTTTTGGTGTAATGGTTAAAGCATCAAGCCAAAACCAGGGAGACCGTGAGTGCCAGGACTGTCATTCCACTTGTCTACACATTACCTGCTGCACATGTTGCCTGCACAACGCAACAGAGGAGGGAGATTGGTGAGATGGGATAAGGAGAGGGTTCTTACAAGGAATCAATACTATGCATTATGCTGTCCCATGAAAACTTAGCAAGGTCATGCTAAGGAATGCAGAACCATCCAGCCCACAAAGACAGGGATTGCTACTCAAACGATTTGATAGCATTTAATTAATTTATTTATTTATTAGATTTGTATGCCGCCCCTCTCCGTAGACTCGGGGCGGCTAACAACAATAATAAAACAATATGAACAAATCTAATATTTAAGTTAATTTAAAAAAACACAACCCTTGTTTAAGAAACCAATCATACACACAGACATACCATGCATAAATTTTATAAGCCTAGGGGGAGGAAATATCTCAGTTCCCCCATGCCTGACGACAGAAGTGGGTTTTAAGGAGCTTACGAAAGGCAAGGAGGGTGGGGGCAACTCTGATCTCTGGGGGAAGTTGGTTCCAGAGGGTCGGGGCCGCCACAGAGAAAGCTCTTCCCCTGGGTCCCGCAAAACGGCATTGTTTAGTCGATGGGACCCGGAGAAGGCCAACTCTGTGTGACCTAACTGGTCGCTGGGATTCGTGCGGCAGAAGGTGGTCCCATAGATATTCTGGTCCAATGCCATGAAGGGCTTTATAGATCATAACCAACACTTTGAATTGTGACCGGAAACCGATCGGCAACCAATGCAGACTGCGGAGTGTTGGTGTGACATGGGCATACTTAGGGAAGCCCATGATTGCTCTTGCAGCTGCATTCTGCACGATCTGAAGTTTCCGAACACTTTTCAAAGGTAGCCCCATGTAGAGAGTGTTACAGTAGTCGAGACTCGAGGTGATGAGGGCATGAGTGACTGTGAGCAGTGACTCCCTGTCCAAATAGGGCTGCAACTGGTGCACCAAGCGAACCTGGGCAAACTCCCCCCTCGCCACAGCTGAAAGATGTTTCTCTAATGTGAGCTGTGGACCCTCTTTGATAACCACGTGGAACAAGGGAAAGCTAATCATATGTTTTGGGTGCAAAAACCCCAGATCTAGCTTTGCTTCTTCTGTAACCATTTGACTTTAGTAAAGTATAATTTTAGCTAACCATAGGCTGAGCATCTTTCTTTTCTAACTGACCAAGTTGGGACAGTGGACAGTGTGTTCAAGTTCTGCCTTAGCCATGAAAGCCAGCTGGGTGACCTTGGGCCAGTCCCTCTTTCTCTGCCTCGCCCATCTCACTGGGGTTGTCATTTTAAGGACAATAGTTATTTGTAAAAGTAATAAAGATGGATTCAAAAATATTTTAAAAAATAAAACTGTTGCATTTTAGAATTTTAGGGATTCAATTAGAACTCATGAAATAATAAAGAGCAGGGGGGGATGAATGCTGCGACTATATGAAGCCTTTATTTTGTAGAGTTGTCAGATGCCTTTTCATGATAGGGCACTTGGTGAAGTAAACTATTTCAGTAGGAACCCTCAGGAGTGTGGATCCTGACCACAAATATCACACTAGTCAATACACTCCCAAAATGTTCATCATTAACCTAACAGCTTGTGCTTGTAGGTTCAAGGACCTAGAAGGAAGGGGCAAAAGATACCCAGTCTAGTGAAAAGAAGGACCAGAGGTGATAGTTTATTTATTTCATTTATTTTTTTTGTCAAGTACGTATTGGTGGTATACAAAGATATAATAATATTTATATACATGATACTAGTAAGGGAGAATCATTAAGGCAGGGGACGGAGGGCACTCTGGTACACTTATACACGCCCCTTACTGACCTCTTAGGAATTGGGAGAGGTCAACAGTGGATAGTCAACATGATAGCAGTCTTCCAATACTTGAAGGGGTGTCGCAAAGAATAGGCGTCCAACTTATTTATTTACTTATTTTATTTTAGTTATTTATTAAATGTATATTGCCCATGGGCAACTCAAAGTACTAGTTGGCGGGACAGGAAACAATGGATGGAAACTAAGCAAGGAGAAAAGCAACCTTGAACGAAGGAGAAAATCCCTAACAGTGGGGACAATTAACCAGTGGAACAAATTAACTTTGGAAGTTGTAGGTGCTCCTCCATCATTGGAGACTTGGACTGCCATTTATCAGAAATAGTATACGTCTCCTGCAAGAGCAGGCGGTCACTAGGTGACTTCCAAGATCTCTTCCAACTCTGCTACTGTTATTGTGACTGGCTTTTGTGAAGGTTTCCTTTCCTGAAGGAAAATATCACACTTGCCCTAGGCGACTATATGCAAACCTGAAAACAAAATGCATTAAGCTGTTGGAATGTTGCAGCCAGACAAACGATGGAGTTAAAGACACACCCTTTCCCTTCTTGTCCCCTACTTCATCCCTTCACGTCCCCCTCATCTTCCCTCCCTGCTTTTCTTCTCTCTTATTTCCCTCCTCCCCAATTTCCTCCTTGTCTTCACCCCATTCACTGTCAGGAAGTGACGCATCCGAAGGGCTATTACAGCAGAACGTGGCAGCAGCAGAGAAAAACAGCCATGGCAGCTACAACAGTGAGTGGATTTTGACTCGGGGACTGGAGGGTGAGGGGGGAATAGATCTTTGATGAGAACAAAGTGACCGGGAATTGGGGTGGATTAAGAGCGAAGCTCAGCATGCTCCAGATTTGGTCTTTGGAGATGGGAATCCAACAGAGTGCATTTATTTAGAAAAGCTGCTAGGATCAGTCTACACACCTCCACTTGCTTTGAAGAGTATGATGCAATATGCTATCATCTCTGAAACATTATCCATGTTGTTGTGCTCAGTCTAAAAGACTTCATTCAGAATAAAATTACTAGATGCACTTCAGGACACTATGTAGTTTGTTCTCCCTCTCTCTCTTTCACACACTCCCTCCCTCTCTCTCCCTCCCTCTCTCTCTCCCTCTCTTTCACACACTCTCCCTCCCTCCCTCTCTCTCTCTCCCTCTTTCTCTCCCTTTCTCTCTCCATCTCCCTCTCTCTCCCTCCCTCCCTCTCTCTCCCTTTTTCTCTCCCTCTCTCTCCCCCTCTCTCTCTATCCCTCCCTCCCTCTCTCTCCCTCTCTCCCCGTCCTTCCCTCTCTCCCCCTCCCTCCCTCTCTTTCACACACTCTCTCCCTCCCTCTCTCCCCCTTCCTCTCTCCCTAACTCCTTCTCTCTCTCCCTCCCTCCCTCTCTCTCTACCTCCCTCCCTCCCTCTCCGTCCTTCTCTCTCTCTCTCTCTCTCTCTCACACACACACACACACACACACACACACACACACAAACAGTCCACTCAGCTTTTTTTCTCTTTCTGGGCTACCCCATCCTAGTCCTTTTATGCCTTTACCTTTTCTAGACTGTATTTTGTGACATTGACCAAGCCACCCCAAGCCAATGGTAAAAGAACCACTTGAACAGTTGGGTTCTGTTCTTGGCATTTCTAGGAAAATGAAAATACGAAATCAAGTTAAACATACAAAGGTCAAGGTTTCCTCTGTCCACTCATATCTGACTCTAGAGGGTGGTGCTCATTCGGTTTCCGAGCCAACGGAGTCAGTGTTATCCAAAGACGCTATCTGTGGTCATGTATCCAGCATGACTGTACCCCAAGGCTCACAAAACTTCACAGAAGTGGTACCCATTTATCTACTTGCATTTGCATGTCCTCAAACTGCTAAGTGGGCAGGAGCTGGAGCTCACCCATTATACAATACTCAGGTCTGGAACCCAGGAAGCTTTGCAGCTGACAAACTCAGTTTTTGTAACTTCTGGAACATCGTGCCCCCCCCCCTTTAAATCTGGTAGGAATTGGGAAGACAGACTTATGCTTGGGAGCCATACCAGTCAAAATAATCAGTCTCAAGGCAAGATTATTTTTATTCTTAGTCTGTGGTTCTTAGGTCGGTCCTTCTCTGTCTGACCTTGACGAAATGAATGTCTTGTTTCAAGACTCTGCTTGTTTAAGGCCCTTCCCACAATACAGCCACATTCCAGATGGTTTGATTCATCAAATGTCCAATTAAATATATATATCTATATCTTTTTCCTCAAGTCTATGAAATCCCTAAGTACATCTTGTACAATTTATTTAAAAATATAGCAATCAAATAATGTTAACTTCCTGGAATGGTGGCAATCAAAGCAATTAAGCTGCAATGGGGAAGGGACAGAAAATTATCCAAACTACCATCCATTCTTGTGGGTGAATCACTCCAACTGCACTGCCCTGCTATCAGAGACTGAGATCTTAATATTTGGGAGCAAAGATGTACAATTTCCAATGCTTCAAAGGGGGAACACGGAGTTTCTCAAGATGGGTTAAAGGCCACAATGGAAAAGTACAACTTCTTTGTGCCAAAATTGTCTGTGCGATTGGAAGTTTTGCATATTTTTTTCCCCAATGTCTTTCTCAAAACTTGAAGAGGTACCGTTGTTTGGTTCCACAGCATGGAAGAACTTCAGGAGTCAGAAAAAGATGTGCAGGTAGAAATGATTTCTCAATTAAGCTTTCTGCACACTGGTTACAGGCAGATCAATAGACATATTTCAGTGCAAGGATTTTTTATATAACTATAGATCAGGTCCATCTGATATACTAACCCATAGAATGGCTCACTTATATTATTCCTGATATATAAATCCACATGGCAAACGACAGCTTATAGCTTTATGACGTGTATAGAACAAGCCCATAGACCGTAATTACAACAAACCTGGTTGCTTAGTACAGTAAGAATATTCTTAATTAGTGTCGACTTCTGTTTACATTTAGAATAGAATAGAGTAGAGTAGATAGAATAGAATTCTTTATTGTGATTGGACACACAAGGAATTTGTCTTTGGTGCATATGCTCTCAGTGTACATAAAAGAAAAGATACATTTGTCAAGAATCATGAGGTACAACAGAGTTCAAATAAGCAATCAGGAAACAATCAATATTAATATAAATCGATATAAATATAAGGGGATCACAATCTCCCTCTTCCTGCTTGTTATACCTCTGCATAGCTAGAGGTATAACAAGCAGGAAGAGGGAGATTGTGATCCCCTTATATAGAGCGCTGGTGAGACCACATTTGGAATACTGTGTTCAGTTCTGGAGACCTCACCTACAAAAAGATATTGACAAAATTGAACGGGTCCAAAGTCGGGCTACAAGAATGGTGGAAGGTCTTACGCATAAAACATATCAGGAAAAACTTCATGAACTCAATCTATATAGTCTGGAGGACAGAAGGAAAAGGGGGGACATGATCGAAACATTTAAATATGTTAAAGGGTTAAATAAGGTCCAGGGGGGAAGTGTTTTTAATAGGAAAGTGAACACAAGAACAAGGAGACACAATCTGAAGTTAGTTGGGGGAAAGATCAAAGGCAACATGAGAAAATATTATTTTACTGAAAGAGTAGTAGATCCTTGGAACAAATTTCCAGCAGACGTGGTTGGTAAATCCACAGTCACTGAATTTAAACATGCCTGGGATAAACATATATCCATTGTAAGATAAAATACAGGAAATAGTATAAGGGCAGACTAGATGGACCATGAGGTCTTTTTCTGCCATCAGTCTTCTATGTTTCTATGTTTCTATCGTAAGGATACAAGCAACAAGTTACACTCATACAGTCAAAAATGGAAAGAGATGGGAGATAGGAACGATGAGAAGATTAATAGTAATAGTAATGCAGCCTTAGTGAATAGTTTGACAATGTTGAGGGAATTATTTGTTTAGCAGAGTGATGGTGTTCTGGAAAAACTGTTCTTGTATCTAGTTGTTCTGGTGTGCAGTGCTCTATAGCGTGGTTTTGAGGGTAAGAGTTGCAACAATTTATGTCCAGGATGCGAGGGGGCAGTAAATACTTTCACGGCCCTTGTTTTGACTTGTGCAGTTGACAGGTCCTCAATGGAAGGCAGGTTGGCAGTAATAGGTTTTTTTTCTGCAGTTTTGATTATCCTCTGAAGTCTGTTTCTGTCTTATTTGCTAATGTTGCAATACTCAAAATGTCTATGGAGATTCTCAGTCACCTAGCTTACGCAGGTCATGCAGGTTGTTCCAAAGATGCTTTTTTCCAAAAGGGATCTGAACTTCTTTGCATTTGTTTCCCCTTTGAAAACATTTCACACCTTCTTTTGCAATGAGAAGCAAAATCTTTTATTCTCAAAGAAAAAAAAAAAGCATTTTAGAAAAAGCGCCTTTGGGAGGAGCACTCAAAATATTTACACGTTATGACTTGAAATATTTATATTTCATGTCTAGATTTTCCACGCTTTTGAAAACCAAACATGTTTTTTCTGATACAGGGTTTCCCAAATTGTGAGATGTAGCTGCATCAGGGAGGTGTTGACAAGATCTAGGGAAATGTGATAAAGCTTTTAGTTAGATTGTTATACTAAATTCACCTTCTCAACATTTCATTATATATCCCAAAGGTGCTTTTTGAAGGGGCAACTGGACTTTCTGGTTTTTTTCTTTGAAGACGTTTTCTTCTCATCCAAGAAGCTCTTCAGTTGAAGAAGAAGAAGAAGCTCCAGAACTGAAGAAGCTTCTTGGATGAGAAGCAAAATGTCTTCAAAGAAAAAACAGAAAGTCCAATTGACTCTTGAAAAGCACCTTTGGGACAAACATAGAAACATAGAAGACTGACGGCAGAAAAAGACCTCATGGTCCATCTAGTCTGCCCTTATACTATTTCCTGTATTTTATCTTACAATGGATATATGTTTATCCCAGGCATGTTTAAATTCAGTTACTGTGGATTTACCAACCACGTCTGCTGGAAGTTTGTTCCAAGGATCTACTACTCTTTCAGTGAAATAACATTTTCTCACATTGCTTTTGATCTTTCCCCCAACTAACCTCAGATTTTGCCCCCTTGTTCTTGTGTTCACTTTCCTATTAAAAACACTTCCCTCCTGGACCTTATTTAACCCTTTAACATATTTAAATGTTTAGATCATGACCCCCTTTTCCTTCTGTCCTCCAGACTATACAGATTGAGTTCATGAAGTCTTTCCTGATACGTTTTATGCTTAAGACCTTCCATGACCTGGATGACTGAATCTTCATAGACATTATATTGTTTTCATTGTTCATTTTTTTTGGATTTTTAGGGGTGGTGCATACATTAAAATTTCACTAAAGGCAGGGTTGATGGCAAAAAAAAAAAAAGTAGTATCCCCTGCTTTAATATAATGTGCTTTTGAGCGATGACAATCACAAACTGCATCTCAGATTTTCAGTAAATTTCATTTTGGGGATAGATTGAGAGAAATTTAGGGCAAAATTTGGACCCGGTGATTTCATCCTCCCTTTCTTATGCATACCAGGAAGAAGAAAATCACTTTTTTTGTATTGATCAGAGTAACTAATTAAGCTGAGGAAAAATTGCCATCCATTTCTGCTTGGGTTCAATGATGCTCAATATTTAGATATTCTGATTTAGTTGGGGGAATCCAGTGATGGGCTGCCAAAAGTTTTACTGCCACACTGTGACCGTGGCTTGTTTTATGGGTGTGTCTTGATGGTCATGTGACTGGGTAGGAGTGGCTTGTACCCATGTGGCCAGGTGGAAGTGGCTTGACAATCATATGACTGAGGGTGGCTTAAAGGTCATATGATTGGATGTGAGTGGCTTACCGACCAAGATAAGTTTTTAAATAGGGGCTTGGACTCTTTTTCAGTTGATTAAGTCATATTATTTGAATAGCCACAAAAAGGGCAAATGATAGACAACATTATTTGTTGAGCACAGTAACACTTTAAGGTTTTGTACTGAACCCACAAGGTTCAATATGATAACAGATTAGGCTAGTAGCTCAATTTTCTTGAATTGCTATAAAAGTTCAGTTCTAGAAAATGATTAAAACGATTAGAGCGTTTATGGGTAAAAACATACTATTTAATTATTTCCTGTTTTAAAAGTAATTAGGGTTCATACTAAGGTACTAGAGAAGGAAGAACAATAAAAAAACCTATTAATTATTCAATAAAGAGTGCATAAATGTACTACCCCCATTGCATGCCCCCCCCCGGTGGGGGCAGCAACCCATCACTGGGCACACCCCAAAGATGTATTTCAAAGTGATACTTTTCAAGTACCTTAGCAGCTATTTTCTTTCTATATTATTTGATTTTCAGTTCTTGCTCGCTAACTAGGCTGCCGTGTCACTCCATAAATAAACACTTCAGTTTTTATTAATTCTTTTGGAGATAAGATGCAAAATGTATGCTTTATCAAAATTCCTTCCCATTGGTGTCTTGAGAATTGCTGTCTGCAGCTAAGCAGCAATTTTTAAGTCAGGTGGCCCAAGAGCCACATTTATTGGTGTGCATATTTTTCCCCCCTCCAGGGAAGAAAAAGGAAAAAAAATGAGATTTTGCATATTTGCAAAGAAGTGGCTGGAGCAAAGATGTATAATGATCTCGGTTGTAACTTTTGATTTAAAAAATGGGACATGTCGAATGTATCTGGTCCACTAACTTGGCATTCATCTGTATCAAACAAGACATTTTTCTAGATTAAGTGCCTGTTTGCATTGTGGAGTGCTATAGCAACCTCTCCTTTGACAGCACCCAAGCTTGGAAAATGGACTGTGAATTGTTATTTTTTAAATGTCAGAGAGCTGTATAATACCCTCATGAATATTTTCTACAAATTATCAGGTATTATTAGACTATAATCTGAAAATAATTGCAGCACGGGCTTCATATATTACAAGTATTATGGGGAAAGCAACACGAGTGGACTTAATGTGCATAAAAATACACGCGTCATCATATCAAGAGCTGTTAGCTTAGAAAAGATTAACCCTACCAGAAGATCAATGGGAGCCAAAGAGGTACAAGGAAAGAAGAACAAAGCTGGAAGGGACCTTGAAGGTCTTCTAGCCCAACCTTTTGGATAAGATCGGGGTCCAAATCCCAGTAAGTTGGGAAACTGACTTGGCATTCTTGGGATGATCGTCCCAATAGATTTGTTGAAGGATAAAATGTTGACCCTCTCAATGCTAGGAATGGATCCAAAAAAGGAAGAATGACCATGCAGCCCTCGCCCTTTTCTCTTTGTGCATTTTGACACCATTACCAAAATCTTCAGTTTTTGGACCCCCAGTGGAAATGCCACTGAGTGGATGAGGGAATTCTTTCAGTGCTACCTTGAATTATTGATTTGATTTATTGGATTGATTGATTGATTGATTGATTTTAATCTCAATAGTCACAAGAGGAATAAACATGTTGTTGGGAAATGGTTTATTTAGGTTACTTTAAAATGAGATCAGCCAGCTATTGGGTGGCCTAGTGGTGAAGATGCTTGCTTCCCACTTGGAAACTTGAGCGTTCAAACTTAGGGAGTAGCATTTATTTATTTATTGGATTTGTATGCCGCTCCTCTCTGCAGACTCGAGGCGGCTAACAACAATGATAAAAACAGCATGTAGCAATCCAATTAATAAAACAACTAAAAACCCTTATAATAAAACCAAACATACACACAAACATACCATGCATAACTTGTAATGGCCTAGGGGGAAGGAATATCTTAACTCCCCCATGCCTGACGGCATAAATGAGTCTTGAGTAGTTTACAAAAGACAGGGAGGGTGGGGGCAGTTCTAATCTCTGGGGGGAGTTGGTTCCAGAGGGCCGGGACCACCACAGAGAAGGCTCTTCCCCTGGGGCCCACCAAACAACATAGTTTACTCGACGGGACCCGGAGAAGGCCAACTCTGTGGGACCTTATTGGTCACTGGGATTCGTGCGGTAGCAGACGGTTCCGGAGGTAATCTGGTCCCATGCACAGAAGCGTTCATGCGAATAGGTAATAAAGGGTTTTAGAACCCACTACTGGGTTTATCCAGCCCCATTCAGAATGGGGAGGGACATTTTAAAAAAGAGGTAACAATGGAGTAGTATTTTTGATGTCCATTAAGGATGGTTTTGATTTCCAAAATCAGCCTTTCGCAAACTCCCCACCTCTGCCATCAGGCATGGGGGAATTGAGACATCTCCCTCAGGCTTATATAGTTTTATGTATGGTATGCTTGTGTTGTATGTTTTTAAATAATGAGTTTTTTAGATATATTTTTAAATTTATTTATTTATTTATTTATTATTTAGATTTGTATGCCACCCCTCTCCGCATTGTCATTGTACACTGTTTTATTATTGTTGTGAGCCGCTCCGAGTCTGCGGAGAGGGGCGGCATACAAATCTAATAAATAAATAATAAATAAATAAAACAACATTTATTTATTTATTTATTATTAATTTATTTATTGGATTTGTATGCTGCCCCTCTCCGTAGACTCAGGGCGGCTAACAACAGTAATAAAAACAGCATATAAACAATCCAATATTAAAATAGTTTAAAACCCTTATTATAAAACCAAACATACATACAGACATACCATGCATAAAATTATAAAGGCCTAGGGGGAAAGAGTATCTCGGTTCCCCCATGCCTGGCGGCAGAGGTGGGAGAGGTGGGTTTTAAGAAGCTTACGAAAGGCAAGGAGGGTGGTTGCAATTCTAATCTCTGGGGTCTAGAGTTACTTTTCTTACAGGCTGTATCAAAATAAAATTAGTCCCTTCTAGTTTAATTAACTAGGCTAAGCATGTTATGCAAACATAACTGGAGGCAGGATTCCGTACAGATATTCCTTGACGTACGACCGCAATTGAGCCCACTTCACATTTGTTCAGTGAATTCTACCCCATTTTACGACCTTTCCTGCCATGGCAATTGTTATGTTAGTAACAGGGTTGTTAAGTGAATTTGGCTTCCCCATTGACTTTCCTCGGGAGAAATTCACAAGAGGGGATCACGTGACCCCGGCACACTTCAACTGTCATAAATACCTGCCAGTTGACGCACCCTTGAATTTTGAACAGGTGACTATGGGGATGCTGCAATGGTTTGATTCATCAAATGTCAATTTTTTTAAAAAAAAATCTGTCCTTTTCCTCAAGTCTATAAAATCCCTAAGTACATCTTGTACAATTTATTTTAAAATACTGTATAGCAGTCAAATAATGCTAACTTCCTGGAATGGTGGCAATTAAAGCAATTAAGCTGCAATGGGAAAACAACAGAAAATTCTCCATACTACCATCCATTCTTGTGGGTGAATCACTCCAACTGCACTGCCCTGCTATCAGAGACTGAGGTCTTAATGTTTTGGAGCAAAGATGTACAATTTCCAATACTTCAAAGGTAACACTGAGTTTCTCAAGATAGGTTGAAGGCCACAATGGAAGAGTACAACTTGTTTGTGCCAAAATTGTCTCTGCGATTGGAAGTTTTGCACAATTTTTCCCCCAATGTCTTTCTCAAAACTTGAAGGATTTTGTTTGGTCTGGTTCCAGTGTGAATGAACTTCAGAAGTAAAAAAAAGTGTGTAGATAGAAATGATTTCTCATTCTCAACTAAGCTTTCTGCACTCTGGTTACAGGCAGATCCATAGACATTTCAGAGCAAGGATTGTTTATATAACATACAGTAGAACCCCGACTTACGAGACTAATTGGTCCCGGAAGGAGGCTCGTAAGTCGGAACGCTCGTATGACGAAACATTGTTTCCCATAGGAAACAATGTAAAGTCAATTAATCCGTGCAACAACAAAAAAAACCGCTGCCACCGAACGCGGAAGTTAGCGTTCAGAGACAGCTGCGAAGCGGCGCGCGTGTTTTAAAACGTCACAGCCGGCCTGGGGGGCTCGGGGGGAAGCCCCCGAGCCCCCCAGGCCGGCTGCCACATTTTAAAACACGCGCGCCGCTTTGCAGCTGTCTCCTGAAGCCGAACGCGGAAGTTAGCGTTCCGGCTTCAGGAGACAGCTGCAAAGCGGCACGCGTGTTTTAAAAGGTTGCAGCCGGACTGGGGGGCTTGCCGGCACACCCCCACGAGCCCCCCAGGCCAGCTGCAACCTTTTAAAACACGCGGGATACGAGCGCCAAGGAGCTGTCTCCTGAAGCCGAACGCGGAAGTTAGCTTTCGGCTTCAGGAGACAGCTCCTTGGCGCTCGTATCCCGAATGTGAGCTCGGGAGGCGAACAAAAATGTCGCTCCCCTCCCAGCTCTTATCTCGAGTAGCTTGTAGGTAGAGCTGCTCGTATGTCGAGGTTCCACTGCATATAACATTGTTTATGCTGTAAGTGTGAAAATGATCGTAAGTTCCTTTTCACAGGGCCGTTGTAATGTTGAGCAGTCACTATATGAAATGTTGTAAGTCAAGGACTGTACTGCTCCTGTCTTTGAGCTTTATAAGATGGCATAACCTCCTTTTTATTAAAAAAAAATGCTCTAACTCTAAGGTTTAAGGTTGATTGCAAAGGAGCCTGTTCCTAAGCCCCTTGAAGGTTATTAAAATATCCATGTCAGGAAGTGTTGAGCATGTTAAGAACTTAATTACCACTTCTGCTGCTGTGCTTCAGTGTCTAGTTGAAGATGTAGTGGTGCAGTCAGAAATATTCAGATATTTACCCTGCAACCATTTGCGGCAATTATACAAGGTCACCAGCTACCTTTTAATTATAGCATTGCACGTTTACCCCAGACAGACTTTATTTCTAACTTATCTGTTTGTCAAACATGTACAAGATATGTAAACATAAACATATGCAAAATAAATACAGATAAATGAGGACAATAATACTGTCAGACAGGAACAATAGGCAACATGGTGCACTTATGTACGCCCCTTACAGATCTCTTAGGAATAGGGTGAGGTTGATAGTTAACAGTCTAAGGCAGCCAATCATGCTAGCTCAGGAATTCTGGGAGTTGAAGTCCACATGTCAGAGAAGAGCCAACTTTGCCTACGCCTGGTCTAAGGTTAAGGTTTGGGAATCTGAGGATGAAACCTTAGAGTCAGGTAGTGCATTTCAGACACTGATGGCTGTTGATGAAGTCATATTTTCTGTAATTGAGTTTGGAGTGGTTTATATTAAGTTTATATCTATTGTGGGCTTGTGTATTGTCGCAGTTATAGCTGAAATAGTCATTGATAGGTAAGATATTGTTTGTAGATAAGAACTATGCTTACGGCATACCGAAAGTGGAATAGTTCTAAATTGTTTGAGCCCAAACTTTCAAGGCTGGTGGTGTAAGGTATTTTGTTGCAAGCAGAAGAGTGGAGGACTCTTCTCATGAAATATTTCTGGACTCTCTCAATAATATTAATGTCTGATATGAAGTGTGGGTTCCAGACAGTACGCTGTATTCGAGAAGTGGTCTGGTGAACGTTTTGTATGCTCTGTTTAGCAGTGTAATGTTGCCAGAAAAGAAGCTATGCAGGCTTAGGTTAACAGCTCTTAGAGCCTTTTTGACAATGTTGTTATAGTGGGCTTTTATTACTTTAATTACTACCGAAATATAGATCGTACTTCGCATAATATGGAAGAATGAAAACAGGAGAGAAACAAAGAGCAAAGAGAAGTAAAATATGTATGGAAACTATATGTAGTATCTTGAAGGAACAGCATTTTAATAAAATAGTTTTTAGCATCCTGGATTACATAGGATTATTATTATTGTTATTGTTGTTGTTATTATTATTATTATTATTATTATTATTATTATTATTATTATTATTTATTAGATTTGTATGCCGCCCCTTTCCGTAGACTAGGATTCCTTGCTGAGCTATGATAACTGAGCACTTAACTTCCAGTGAAGTTCATATTTGTCCAAATTTGCATAATATTTTGAATACTAACCAAACAAGCTTGTCTCAAAGATGCTTTTCTAAAAGGAAACTGGAGTTCATTTGCCTTGGAAACCATTTTGTTTCTCATCCACTCCAGTTCTCTTCTTAGATGAGAAGCGAAATGTTTTCAAGGCAAAACAGGTCCAGCTGCCTCTTTGGGATAATCATGATCTGGATGATTGAGAATCCCCATAGACAGCCAAATAAGCTGGATTTATATACAGTGTAAGTCACAAAAAGAGAGGGTTCCCTTAAGTTACTTTTCCCAACATTTTCAGAAGTGATTTGCCAGTGTCTTCTTCCTAGGATTGAGGTTGAAGCTAACCAAACTTCAGAAACGGTGCAAAAAAGCCCCTCTAAATATTGAATTAAGCAAATTAAGTGTGTTGAGGAAATGTAACCATGTGTCAATGGGATAATTGGCCCATAAGTCAACTAGTAAAGTGTATCTTTTTCTCTTCTGTTTTAACAAAGGAGAAACACTGCACGGGGAAGCCTAATCTGTAATATCCATGTTAGACAATGAATCAATTTTGCTTTGCAGTTAGAAGCAGCGGTGTCTCTGTTTTTTCCTAGCTAAATCATTTCCGATGCAGGAAGTAGGGACGTGCAAATAGTAATAATGGTCCAATAATAACAGACAGGTTTGTCCGTTTGATGCAACTCAGCAGAATCATTTTCCAGTCCAGCTGCGAAATTGAGGGAAGGTTTTGCCGGCTGCCTTAGACACACCGCCCTGGCTTCACTCAAGCCACTAAATGGGACGGCAGTAGATAAGGCTGCTGCAGGGGTTTTGACCTAGAGTCATTTACTAAATCTATCACATTACAAGAATGTGTTGGTTGGTTGTTGTTTTTTTCCCCTGGCTGGAAATTACTCCCATTTATGAAGTATCCTGCTCATAACTTTCATAGCACCACTCCTTCCTCCCAGCCGCAGCCGAAATTAGTGTGTCTCCTCTCTCCCACTTGCTTCCCCCTGTCTCCTTCCAGCCTCCATTTGTGGCTAACCCCTAATGGAGACAAGAGCATCTGCAGACACATCTGGGGATGTTTAGCTGGTTAAGTCATGTAGCTGACTGGGGGGCTAATGAAGTCTTACGGCAAAAGCTTTCAGTGCATGCCACCTGGTACAGGATTTCAGCAGAATGCTTTCTTCGAGGGCTAGGTGGTCGAGGGCTTGGGTGCTTTCAGGAAGAGGAGGATGGAGAGATGCACGGATAATCAGAGGCTGAGCTTTCAAGATTATTATTTTTTTTCTCATCTAATGGCCTTTGTGGCTCAGACTTCTATTGGCATTTGTGTCCTCCTTGTGCTCTTTCTTCATTCTTCACTCGTTCTCTAAAGTGAGGCTCCATTATGAGCAATTAGCGTTAGCAGATTGCTAGCTTGGTGTTTCTCTCTGTCACAGAGATCCTCATTTCACAATTAAAGAGCGACAGCAACATTCAACAGCTGAAGCTGACTTCTGGGTATGATGACAGAAAAGGCTCCATCAGCAGAAGGCTGTTTGACCTATGGTAGTGATGGCGAACCTTTATTTTCCCCTTGGGTGCCTAAAGCACATGCACACACACTATCCCACAGAGTTGGCCTTCTCCAGGTCCCGTCAACTAAACAATGTCATCTGGCGGGGCCCAGGGGAAGAGCCTTCTTTGTGGCGGCCCCGGCCCTCTGGAATCAACTCCCCCCGTGTTGTGATTCCGTCTGAGGCTCCTCAGGGAATGGCTGAACCTCTGCCGGCTCCATGCTCAGAAGGGGAGGATGAGGAACAGGAGGAAGAGGCCCAGGCAGACGGGGAGGAGGAATATCAGGCCGAGGGAGAGGGAGAACAGCCTCAGTCCCCCGGGGTGGAGCTCTCCCCAGCAAGCAGCCTGGAGTCCTTAGATGAAAATGCACAAGCCATCATCGATCTCAGGCAGAGAAGAGCAGCACAACGAAGGGGACAATTAGCCAGGTATTTCCAGCCCTAAATAGGCAACAGCTGGGTTTGGGTGTGGTTCTCCCCAGAAAGGCTGAAAAGGCAGACCCACCCTTCCTGTATTGTGGAGTATTATCTTTGGGAGTCCTAGGACCTGGCTGTGATCTTTGGCGTCTCTGATTCTGGCTTGTGGCCTTGAAGGCTGAAACCTTGGGGGGAAAGGCGTGGGTCTTATTCTCTACAGTGGTGTGTGTGCCAGCAAGAAGTCTGCTGTATGGTCTGGCCATCAGGACTCTGCTGTGAAGCCTCATAGCCTGCCTGTTGGGAAGAACAGGTTTTTCTCTGTGTTTATTTTTCAAACTATAAAGTGCCTTTGCTTTTACCAGCGTGTCTGGCTGTTTTTTCCAGTTGGTGTTGAAGTCTGGGGGCACCCAGACAGAACACCCCGGAGATTAGAACTGCTCCCACCCTCCTTGTCTTTCGTAAACTACTCAAGACCCACCTATACCACCAGGCATGGGGGATTTGAGACATCTTTCCCCCAGGCTCCTTATAATTTATGTTTGGTATGTATGTGTTGTTTGGTTTTAATATGATAGGGTTTTAGTTATTTCTTTTAATATTAGATTTGTGCTACTATAATATTGTTTTTATCATTGTTGTGAGCCGCCCCGAGTCTTCGGAGAGGGGCGGCATACAAATCTAATAAATTATTATTATTATGTGAGTTGCCCACACCCATAATTCAATGCCTAGAGAGGACGAAAATGACCTCCTGCACTCCCACAAAAGCCCCCTGAAGACCAGAAATTGCCCGTTTCCTGACTTCTGGTGGGCCCATTATGCCTATTTTTCGCTCTCTCCAGGCTCCAGAGGCTTCCCTGGAGCTTGGGGGGGCAAAAACACCCCACACCCCCATGGACGACTTCTGGGAGCCTAAAATGTCCTCCCAGAGCATCTGCGTGAGTCAATAAGAGCTGGCTGGCATATACATGCATGCTGGAGCTGAGCTAGAGCAACGTTTCACATGCTGGCAGATACGGATCCATATGCCACTGTGACATGCATGCCGTAGGTTCACCGTCACTGGCTTGTGCGGTTCAACAAGGTTTATGCCTTTTAGGACCTGCTGCTGAATTAAGGTGAACCACTAATGTTTTTTTTTAATTACAACCACTGAATAGATATGTAAAACCTGCTTAACACAGTTGGCTTTTTTAATTTTAAACTGAGAGATGTGGTTCCAAAACTGGAGGTCTACATCTCTGGACATGTCACCATAAAACTGTCCCATGGTCCATTACTGCCTGAAACAAATCAAGCAACTTAATGGTGCCCCAAAGATGTTTTTTAAAAGTCAATTGGACTTCGTTTTTCCTTGAAGATATTTGGCTTCTCATCGAAGAAGGTTATTCAGAAAAAGGCTTCTTGGATGAGAAGCAAAACATCTTCAAGGAAAAATGAAGACTGGTTGCCTTTTGAAAAATCACCTTGGGACAACCATGACCTGGTTGACTGAAAACCTCTGTAGACATTCAACTTAACAATGGTTGGGATAAGAATGTATTTAGTATTACATGTTTCAGGGTTCCATCCAAATTTAAATCAGAGTCCAAGTTAAAGGCAATGCATAACATTCCAATTTATTTCTGGAGCCATCCTGGCACCTCCACAAGGGGACCCGAATCTGAGCTTTCCATCCAGTTGTCTTCCCCCATCACCACCCACAAACTTGTCACGTTGCCCATTCAGGTTGTGCCAGCGTGACAACTCCTGCTTCTGCTTCCACTCCGGTGGTGGACATATATATGATGGCCTTGAACTTCTCGAAATAATGCTTTGTGGTTGCATCTGCTCCCTTCCCAAGTTCCCATAAACATCAGACCTTCTACAGATAGCGTAGCGTTATCCCCAATTTCTGCACCAGCTTGACAACATGTCTTTCTTAACGGCAGCTATCCCTAGAGATGGAGCTCTTGCCTAACAATCAACAAAACTTCAATATGGGAGGTTTCTCTGTCAGATTTTTGCTGTAATGGCTCTGAGTCCGTATTGGACGGGATAAAAGTAGCCTTGAGGTCCCCACTGCATGGAAAGTGGCATACTTTCAACACCACTGATGCACTTCACTCTGTCCCAAACTTCCAATAATTATAATCAGGAGGTTATGAGTTCTATCCTAGGTAGAGGCAGATGTAGGGTCTCCTGCTGTCCGGGTGATGAAAGGATATTCAGGTGCATTGATATTTCACAAGCTCCCCCCTACTTTGTCTCTCATACATTTTACCATGTGGCGTGTTACATGCCTATCAGGTGAGCGAATATAAAGTTAACATGTGTTTGGTGAGGGCTGGTTTCTCTAAATGTCAAGCTTTTTGAATTTTCTACTTTTTAGTGATACATGCCTATGGTGTTAGGAGTGAAAAAAAAAACCCACAACACAACGGCAAACCAGAAGTGTATTTTTCTGAACTTCCCATTTGTCTGGCAATTTTTTTAACCTACCAGGCTTCAGAAAGGCCTGTGCGCACGCATGGGGGGGGGGCACCGCGGGGGGCTACGCATGCACGGGGAGGGAAGGGGTGTGGGCACACCACGTATGCTAGCCCCCCAGCCCCCTTTTGGCACACAAACCAAAAAAGGTTTGCCATCACTGTTCTAGGCAATGCCTTGGAATGCTTGGAATGTCCCGACTTGGAGATGTACAGTTGAGGATCAGTCCCATTTCAGTTCACAAGAGATTGACTAAATGCCATTGAGTAAGCTTTGATGAGACGGGGGATGATTTAATGAGAGCAGAGTTATCAATCCATCATAAGGAGACTTTCACCTTGTCAAACAGTGGGAAGGAGAGAGCACTGGTGAAAGGGGCAGAACAATATGCAGCAAGTTCTGGAGAATAAGTGCCATTGATTTTCTGGCACACACGAGTTAGACTCGTGGAATTTAAAATGTGTGTCAGTGTGTGTGTTCGTAGATTTTCATGGGTATATGTATGTAGATTGTTGTGTGTTTGGGTTTTTCCCTGTTCTGCCGGGCTCTATGGTATGAGTCTCCCGAAAATTCAAGGGTACAAATTTCAGACACACACACACTTGAAAGTTCAAAAACAATGTTCTTTATCACAAAAATTCAAAAGAAACAAAGCACCCTTTCTCCGTATTGAACAACCTGGTAGTCTGTACAATCCCCTTAAGTACTTAGCTAGCAGCTGTGAAGGGGCGTCACAGCCCTCCTTCTTTCATGAAGTGAGACACACACACTTTGCTCTGCTTTGGTTTCAAAGTCGTGAAAAATCAACAAATAAAGTCTGGAAACAGCAAGGCACGGTCCTGAAGAAACAACGATCAGATAATCTTCCATAACGGCCAAGCCAGCACGCTGCTATTTATATCAGCAGCTCTAATTACTGGAGCCCCACCCAAACACAGGTGGCCTCTCTTATCTCCTGTAATATTTCTTCAATTGGTCTCTTCGATGCATAATTCTGCGCATGTGTGGTTCTAATATATGCCGCCCTGAGTCTACGGAGAGGGGCGGCATATACATCCAAAAAATCTAATCTAATCTAATCTAACACTTCCTCATCCGAATCGACCGAAGATAATGGAGATTGGCTTCCTGGGCTGTGTGCCAAGCCCCCCTCTTCCAAGTCACCCCCACCTTCTCCTTCGTCCGAGGAAACTGCACTACCTGACTCTGTCGGCAATAAAACAGGCCTATGACATGTTGATGTTTCCCCTGCATCCACCTCCACATTCCTTGGGGCAGGAGCTGGGCCAGAGCCAACCGCAACACTCCCCGTGTAATATTTTGAGTGACGTTTCAGCGAAATCATATTCGCCATCTTCATGCTGAAGCTATTTGCTTCAAGCAGCACGAAATAGACCCGGAATAAGACATTATATATGTATTAGAATGAATATGTATATAACCATACAAAACTAGCACTGTGTAAGACAAATGTTATTTGTCTTTCACTTTGGTTTTTATGGTGGATGATATGCCAGAATGGTCACACTGTGTTCAATATACTTATATGTACATAATGAAAATATACTGTACATTAAAAAAGAAGACCAACAAAGATGAAAAAAGAACTGGAGGTTAAATTGTATGATGAACTGTTGAGGGATCTAGGTATGACTAGCCTTTTGAAGAGAAGGATTAAGAGATATGTGATAACTGTCTTCCAAGACTTGGGGGCTTGCAACAGAGAAGAGGGGTCTGACTTATTCTACGGAAAACCAGAAGGTGGGACAAGATCCAACCTAGAACTAAGGAAAAGTTTCCTTTACAGTTAGAACAATTAATCAGTGGAATTGTTTGCCTCCTGGAGTTGTAGATGCTCCATCACTGGAGGTTTTCAAAAATAGACCAGGCAACCATTTGACTGGAATTTTATAGGATCCTCTGAGGTCCTCCAAGGTATATCTTCCAACCCTGTGATTGTTTGTTCTAACTCCTGTGAAATATTCATATTTGAGTACCGACAAGAAAACAGGACCTTTCCGGAATATTCGTGCTTTGGGTAACCCATAAAAAGATTTCAGAAGTGAGCCATTTATCTACATAGACATATCTAAGCCATCTCATGGCTTAATAATTGTCTGTACCCATAATTCAGTACTGTTACGCTCTATTTATAAGTGTCCAGACCCACCTGACTACCTGCCTTTTAAAGCGAGATATTAGATGAAATGAACCTTGAACAAATCCATCAAAGAAGATATTTATGATCTTGTTTTGTCATTCTGAAATGGCCATTGCTTTTAAGCTTTAACATTATATGACCCTGTAGATGTCAACTACATAGTCTTCAGGACTTACGAAGACCAAGTTAATACATCAGTAAATTTCCAAGGCTGTTGCTAGGATGGTGTTCCCCAGTTCTTCTTCTGACTTCCAATCTATGCTTTTTGCATCTGAAAGAAAAGAGATTTCAACACAATTAAGTCCAATAACATTTGAATATTATGGTAATGAATGCCAAGGCAGAACTTCTTTTATGTAGCATCCAGAGGGCTTTATGCTGCTCGGTGGGTGTGTATGTGCATTGAATGGATAATTTGTTTAATTCAATATCACACTAATCTCATTTAGAAATTGGTTGACAATAGTATTATCCAGAATCAATCTGGGAGAAAGTCAGTGAGTGTTAAGAGTGAAAATTGTAGCTGAAAAAAAAGGACAGTGGGATCAACAGTAATGCAACAGCATATATTTTGTGGCTTCTAAAGGGTGATGCTAGCAATTTGTGGCACAATATATGGTGCACTTATTTTGCATTTTATTTAATTACAGATCCTCCTGGCAAGGGGTAAAGAAAGGAACGTTGAGATTGATAGATCTATGAAGATGCGATAAAGGCATTGCTAGCTTCTTAAAAATTTACATTGCTAGAAATTGTGTGTGTGTGTGTATATATGTGTATAGTGGTACCTCTACCTAAGAACGCCTCTACTTACGAACTTTTCTAGATAAGAACCAGGTGTTCAAGATTTTTTTGCCTCTTCTCAAGAACCATTTCCCACTTACAAACCCGAGCTTCCGAAACTATAACCGGAAAAGGCAGGGAGAAGCCTCCGTGGGGCCTCTCTAGGAATCTCGTGTGTGTGTGTGTGTGTGTTTGTATGTATGTATGTATGTATGTATGTATGTATGTATGTATGTATGTATCTATGTATCTATGTATGTATCTATGTATCTATGTATCTATGTAACAGGAAACAGGAAACTCCATTCACAACAAATGAGCATAGAGTATATACCATAGATCAATTATTGAAGTCTGATAACATTTTACCAAGCACCACATATGGTAGGAGTTGGAATTTGTACCTGCACCCATTTATGAACACCCTTTATGCTCATTGCATATGGACTATGTATTGTGGAATAATGCTTGAGCGCCGTGGTTATATTCTGTCACCATATGCAATGTTGTGTCAAAAAATTGCCAATATATAAAAGGATCAAATGATTCAATGTTGATTATTTCTTTATGTTATCGAAGAACTGCTGAGAATAATTGGCAACCCAAAGCTTATTTAAGTAAAGCCAAAGATATGCTTGCATGTGGTTGCTTTAAGGCAATTATCAGACATAATTTCACATTAACCAAAAGTTTATGGAGCCAATATCATTTCTTCTCGGGCTGCTGGTTATAGGAAGGAATTCTAAGACTTCTCAGCCAAACATTTACTGGAGTTGCTAATCATTCTCCAGGCCTTGACCCTAACCCTGACATGGTGACCGTCTGGCCTCATTAAGGCTTATTTTATTCATACAAAAACTACTGGAATGATCTTCAGAAAACAATCTAGATATTTTGTAAATATAGCTGCAAAGCTTCCCTCCTCCCTCCTCCCTCCTGTGTGATGAAGACATTAATTATCCACCAAATTATTAGTTATGACTGGCATTGGATGTAGTATGCAATCCTTAAGTGTGGATCTATTGTAGAGTTGAAGTAATTTATCTTGCCCTCTTTTGAGGTTACAGTCTTTACCTCTAGCAATATCCCCTGCCAGTGTACACCTCTTCATTTGCATCGGTAATTGGCAGCTTCTTAATGACTCATTAAGATTACTCAGAACTGTAGAATAAAAGCAACCTAACACAGGAAAGGGACAGAAAAAAATAATGGTGTGTGTGTCATCTTGTAATTTAGCTCAGTTTCAGCATTGTAGACCATAATACAAGAACAATACAACTGAATCAAAGTTTTGTTTTTGGTTGTTTTATTTTGTCTGTTAGGAAATGCAAGCCTTGGCTTTATGCTTAGAATAATTCACAATATCTATACTTTTGGCTTGCCTGCATGGCATTCTTCCTCTTAATTATTGCACAGTTTCTGCTGATTTTATTATCTGTTTGGTTTATGGCCATTCAGCTACTTAATACATCTATCTATTATCTATCTGGATCAATGCTCTTTTCTAGTTGTATTGCATTTTCCTTAAACACACAATGTTTCACAATTTCAGCCTGAACTATTAATTTTTACTTCCTTCCTGAAATCTATGAGCTTGTGACATGTTATCATAAGTTTTAAATTCATCCAGAGAGAAATTTTAGTTATTTAGTGATCCTGTGGCCAGATCTTGTTTTTCATTCTCTGCTCATCTCTACAACAGCTTGCTTCTATTAATTTCATTCAAGCCAAATAAGACATCAAGAAACAACTCCTCCTGTTGAGTTTTTTAATAGGTGCATAATAAGATGTTGATGCATAATATTGCCAATGATTAATTGGGCGAAATTATTTTTATTCCACAAATTTGGCCAATAATTTTAAAAGATGATTTGTACCTGCTGCTAAGCATTATCTACATATTAGCATTATCTTCAAGGAGCTGCTTACTTGATCTCCCACCTATAGTGCTTCTTGTACTTATATACCACTTCTGTTAGGTCCTCACAGTTACGACTGCTACTTGAGCCTGATTGGCTCTGATGCAAGTGTTCTGTCTAAGTGGGAAGCCCCCCAAGAATTATGTCCACATATATTTGTATTATACAAATTTGAAGCATATAATTTCAAAATAGTTCATAGCAGAAATAGTTAACTGTAGAAATAGATATTAGCAAATGCTCAGAAGCAATTTGTGGCAAATTACCAGTTGCTAATCACAGTCTCAGGCCAGAAGCCAAAAAACTCCCTAAAATGTTTCTTTGATCCCGTCTCTTTAATCACCATGACTCACAGTGTCTTTACGGGAATTCTGCAGAGGATTCCTTGCAGCTTCTCATGCTTTATTTTAGCATAAATAGTTCTTCATCACGATGTCTAAGCCATGTCCCTTTGTCGAACGTTGACGCTCACAAATAGCTCATCACGAAACACCTCCTTATACAGCCTCAAGGCGTTGCCAAGGGTTCTTTAGAGCTATTCACACAGAGATCTCTTCCTCCTAAGCCATTCTTGTCTGCTAATACTCCTGAGCACACTGGCATCGAGAAGGGGCTCTTTTTCTTCTCCTGAGTCACTCCTGGTCACCTCTGGAGGTGCAACAGTCCCTGGTTGACTTTCAACCTCTGACTCCACTTCCTCTCTGACCTCCTAGCTATCATACTCAGGTGCCAAGTACACCGGCCTAGGATACCAAAACACACCCATCTCTCGATCCTCAGAATCCATGATCAGCTAACTAGGATATGGACATATCACAACAGTGAGCAGGAAATTGGATCCCTGCTATTGGCTCAGAGTTTGACAGCTCCAGTATAAAAGGGGCCGTCAAGCCACCTGTTCCATGTTGCTGAAATAAAAGGTTCCTGCTGCTGTTCATATCTGAATCGACCTCCGTTCCGTCAGCCCTGACCTACCAATCTAATAGCTTCATATGGGTCCTTCTTTTACTGACTTAGGAATCATGGAAGCCTGAGTCAATCTTGAGCCAGTCAGGATCAAACTGCTGGCAATTGGCAGAGTTAGCTTGCAAGATTGCATTCTGACCATTGTGCCACTATGGATTTTAAATTACTAGCATCTTAGATGAAGAACAATTGTCCAAGGAAATTCAAGGCTTGGTTTAAGGAAGGAAGTAAAGGTAGAAGTGTCAGTAGCCTAACATCTTTTAACAAATCTATGCTGCAAATATACCTGGGGTACTTGCTGTGTTTTATGCTGAAAATATACTTGTGTAAATCTTTAAGATTCAGTTTGCCAGATATGTGAGTGTAGGATCTCTTTGAAATGCCTCCTTGAAGTGAAGCTTTTGTCTATATTCAGTAGTTTAAGCAATGGGTCCCTTCAAAGTGCCCCCTAAAGGTGGATGGCACTCTGTCTAATAGGTAGAATGGCAACAGTTTTTTTTCATTTTGCTCATCAAAAATGGCTACAGAAAATGCACAGAAGCAGTTTCAGTCACCTTAACAAGTCACTTCGCTGCATGATGACTTGACATGCTTCTGAGTGGCAAAGCAATTGATTAAGAAGAATTGACCATGATCTGTGCAAACTTATCTTTTAAAACCAGCAAATTTACCTTTAGTATAAAGTGGAACCCTGATGGGCCAGAACTAATATCCAACTTTGTATTCTCATTTTTTATTCCTAACTGACATCAGTTACTGCTACTGCAAGAACCTGATATTTCTCCTTCCTTCCTTCCTTCCTTCCTTCCTTCCTTCCTTCCTTCCTTCCTTCCTTCCTTCCTTCCGGCGTATCCCAACCGCACGTAATTATAGGGTAATTAGTCCAGAAAGATACACACCACATGATAGAAAGAAAACCAAAAGTCTTTATCAACAGAAAAGCAGAAAAAACTCCCATTTTAAATGTCAAAGGGATTTTCTGGTACACACAAGGCACAGGTGAAATGCAATCCAATTTCTCACAAAGTAACTGGGAAAATTGAGTCCAATTCCAAAGTCCAGAAAGTCCACACACAGCCTTGAACAGGGAAACAGCAAAAACCACGATCTTGATGAAACTATGAATCAGATAAACTTCCACAAGGCTAAACCAGCACGCTGTTCTTTTTATCTGTAGCACTAATTACAGCAGCCCCACCCAACCACAGGTGGCCTCACTTATCTCCTGTAATAATCCTTCAGTTGTTCTCTCCTATTCATCACTCTACGCATGCGTGGATCTGACATAGGTTCTTGTTCAGAATCCAGGGATGATAAGGATGATTGATCTCCTCCTGGGCTGTCTGCCAAACTCCCCCCTTCCCTGCTACTCACGCTTTCTTCGTCAGAGGAGCCTTCATCGGGAGATTCTATCGGGAGCAAAACAGGCCTGTGGCATATGGATGTTTCCCCTACATCCACCTCCACATTCCTTGGGGCAGGAGCTGGGCCAGAGCCAACCACAACACCTTCCTTCCTTCCTTCCCTCCCTCCCTCTCTCCTTCCTTCCCTTCCTCCGTCCCTTTCCTTCCTTCCCTTCCTCCCTCCCTCCCTTGCCTGCCTTCCTTCCTTCCTCCCCTCTTGCCTTCTCTCCCTCTCTCTCTCTCTCAAAAATAAAATACTGGCCTCCAGATTGATTGATTGACTAGTGCAAATGCTCAGCTTGCATGTATCAGAAATACATAATTATTCTCTCCAGAGCCAAGGACATGAAATGTAAATTGGCTCTATAAAAAAGAGGAAAATAAAGGCAGTTCTTTTGCAAGGCTTGCTTAACTCTGCAGTTTTCTTCCAGAGCCTTTGGCAATACACATTTTCTAGGGTCACTGGAGATTGGTGCTCAATAGGTTAGGCCATTTCTGCAAGGATCCAAGTGGACTGTGAATGAGTGCTGGACAAGTGAATAAGCCTGGCTTAATTTGCAAGCCCCCCCCCTCTCTAATTTAAATTTCTAATTGAAATTCTAATTTAAATTTAACCATTGTCATGAACTCGTGGGATGGATTTTGACTATATATATTTATATGTCTCATTCCCCCCCGTTCTCATTGTTTGATATAATATATTTTAGTCTGACATCTTGAAAATGATCCTTATTTCTCCATATTTCTCTTGACTGACTTGGGGTTTTTTTGTGTGTTGTTTCTCTGGAATTTATTTAATTAATTTATATAATCATCTGCTTCACAGCTTTGACTCTGGTACACACATAGCATCTAATCTAGTCACTGAGACCAGAGGTTTAGACTTCTGAAATTTGAACTCATGCTGGAGACAATCCTCAGGGAACTTCCCTCTAATGCAGTGGTCCTCAACTTGAGGGTCGTGACCCCTTTGGGCGTCAAACAACCCTTTCACAGGTGTTGCCTAAGACCATTGGAGGAACCAAGACACCACTCCTCTATCTGTCTCCAGGTGGGTCCACCCACACGCAAAACCCACCTCCAGGCCGGTCCACTCACCTACTGCTAAGCATGCGCAGAAGCTGAATTCTGGCATTCAACACCATCTTGTTTTCTGCTCTTTTTTTGCTATTTTCTTTTTAATTGGCACTGCGTGCAAAGTGCACCTGTGCCTAGAGGCATGGCCATGCAGAGCAGGAGGAAGTAAAACGTCAGCAAGTTTTCTAATAATTTTATTATTTTATGGTTGGGGATCACCACAAACCTGAGGAACTGTATTAACGGGTTGGGAACCACTGCTAATGGAATGTGCTTTGGACTATTCTATGCGTAGTATTTATGTGATTCCTGATTGTGGGTGGCTTTTTCTTTGTTGCTGGGGGTATTGATGGCGGCCTTATTAAGTTGTTTCTCAATAACAAGTTGTTTCCTTGTGCTGCAAAGTATTTGGCTCCTGATTAGAATAGAACAGAATTTTAGAATAGAATTCATTATTGGCCAAGTGTGATTGGACACACGAGGAATTTGTCTTATGTGTATATGCTCTCAGGTTACCTAAGGAGAATAAAATACATTCATCAAGAATAAAAAGATGCAACACTTAGTGGTAGTCAAGGTTAAGCTATCAAATCATACTAGGAAACACGTAAAAACAATATGAACTGAAAGATACCAGCAACATGGTTATAGTAATAAGTGATGAGCCGGGGTGGTGCAGCAGGTAGAGTGCTTTACTGCAGGCCACTGAATCTGACTTGCAGATCTGAAGGTCAGCAGTTCAAATCTCATCACCGGCTCAAGGTTGACTCAGCCTTCCATCCTTCCGAGGTGGGCAAAATGAGGACTCGGATTGAGGGGGCAATAGCCTAGCTCTGTTTAAAAAGTGCTATTGCTAACATGTTGTAAGCCGCCCTGAGTCTAAGGAGAAGGGCGGCATAAAAATCGAATAAATAAATAAATAAGTGGAAAGAGATAAATACTAGTAAGGAAGAGAAGAATAACAGTAATACAGTGATCCCTCTATTATCGCGAGGGTTCCGTTCCAAGACCCCTCGCGATAATCGATTTTTCACGATGTAGGGTTGCGGAAGTAAAAACACCATCTGCACATGCGCGCCCTTTTTTTCTATGGCCTCGCATGCGTAGATGGTGGAGTTTGCGTTCCCCGCCGCCCACGCAAAGGGGAAACCCGATTCGGCTCCTCGCTGCTGCTGCGCTACCGAGCAGATCAGCTGTTGGGCGGCCGAAGGAACCTTCCCTGGATCTTCCCGGCCGCCCACGCAAAGGGGAAACCCCGGCTCCTCGCTGATGCCCACCGCTCGCCCCGCCCGCCAGCAAGAGGGGGAAGACCCAGGGAAGGTTCCTTTGGCCGCCCAGCAGCTGATCAGCTCGGCGCAGCAGCAGCGAGCAGACGAAGATCGGGGTTTCCCAGCCGCCCACGCAAAGGGGAAACCTCGGCTCCTCGCTGATGCCCCCGCTCGCCCGTCCGCCACCCGCCCGCAAGAGGGGGAGAGATAGAGAAAGAGAGAGAAGGAAAGAAAGAGATGAGAGAGGGAGGAAGAGAGTGTGAGAGAGGAAGAAGGAAGATAGAGAAAGAGAGAGAGAAAGATGAGAAAGGAAGGAAGAGAGTGACGTCATCGGGTGGAAAAATCGCGATATAGCGTTTCGCGAAGCTCGAGATCGCGAAACTCGAGGGATCACTGTACAGTGTTGGTAAATTATTTGACATTACCTAATAAGCTCTCCTGTTGACTGACAAGGGGCCCATTTTCCATGCTTCAATCAGTTCCCTGGCTCTTTTTGTACATGCTCAGCCGACAATCTTAGTAGCTGTAACATTGAATGTACGTCATTGGTTCATTGCAGAGTGAACTACACAGATAGGGTTACTGTATACCCAAACAAACATACACAATAAGAAAAAAATGTATTGGCATTAAAAAATAAACTCCATCACTGAAAAGGCAAACACATAGTGAAGGTCTCACTTATTTCCAATTATATCTTCCTCTTTTTTTCCCCTCCTGGGGTTGGGAGCTTGCTTCTAGCACATTTTATTTCTTCAGCTTTTCCACAGGACTAAGTTGTCCAGTTTCTTTCGCATTTTGAAACTAGATTTTATGTCTTACATTGTTCCAGATGGATGTGCTTTACGCTGCTTTTCAAATGTGCTTTCTTCTAATATTTCTTTCTTTTCTGGTTCTGGCACGCTATCTTATGCCTGACATTTACTACTCAGCTTTTTGTCCTCTAGTGTTATATTAATATCATGAAAAGATTACAGGTTTCTGTTTTATCTGTCAGATTAGTTATTCTCCTGTAATTCTACATTATTTAATTTAAATGTTCTCTGTCTGAATCTTTTTTCCTTTTAATGGTCTGTAAAGCAATAAACCCCAATAATCCTACATAAATCTAGGAGTAGGTCTCACTGATCTGTGTGGGACTTGTATATGAATAAGGATATTTAATTTAGGCTGTCATCTTATTGTCTGAAGTTGTTCTATTTTCCCCCTGTATTATGTCACAATTCTTCTTCTATACCTGGAAGTGAATCCTACTGAATTCCATAGCAATTTCATAGGATTGAAAGAAAATTTCATGCCTTACATTTAAGATCTAATAAGGAATACATTTTTGGGAGGAGTAAGCATCCTTAAGATCAATTGGATTTTTAAAAACAACATTGATATAAATAAAACTTATTTTTTTAGTAAATATCATTTCAGTTTCTCTATTCATGCTGTCCTTTCACCTATGCTTATACTTTCTTGCACTGAAAGAAAATGCATTATTCTCACTTCTAAATAATAGTATCTTAGCATAGAACATATTTTTAAATAAGCTAGTGGCATACTCATCCTGTGAATTTCATGCCTTGCATTTAAGATCTAATAAGGTCTACCTAACGACCTTATTAAGTAGCTTCATTTTATTTTCTCATGCAGGTTGTTTTGTAAGGATTTTTCTTTTCAAAAGAAGAAAGAAATAGTGAAACGTTGGCAGGATGTGGTGCTTTTTTCATTTGTTTAATTACTAAGTAAGTAAGGGGTGTTTAGAATGTTTCAGGTCTTTTCAACTTTCTTTCTAACTTTTTCAACTCTCTGTGTTACAGCCTCCATCTCGAATTCTGATGAGTTTCCTAATCTTTGACCTCCATTTATGTTTATGTTCATTGAACCATGTTAATCTTCATTAACTTTAAATGAGTCGAAGCAATAAATTTACTGTAACACAACCAGAACCTGCCATCTCTGGAGGATCTGCGAAAGTGCCACTTTTTCCATTTGCTCTACGATGTTGAGTCAAGTTGATTTATAAACTGAAGACCAATCGGAGGGGCATTGGTCAGCAAGAGGTCTCTGGGAAAAAAGTTATTACATTGGGCTAGAATTATTGAGCAAGCATCTTCTTACTTTGACATGACAGGTTTAATTATTTACTTATTTAGATTTATAAACGTGCCCAACTCTACTAGACAAATGTTAGAAAAAAAGACCTGTTTTTTAAAAGAAAAATCAGACATGTCTACCGTAATCTAAGACCTAAGAAAGTAGCAAGGTTTTCAAGGCTTTTTAAAACATAGCCAGGATGGGGTTCAAACATATGGAGGAAGACAGTGGTCCATCCAACAAGAATTGTGACAGAAGAAGCACGTCACCAGAGGTGGATTGCTGCTAACCCCTAACCCCCAACATTTCTCCCTTAGACTCTCCACGATTGACCTCTCCAGGTTCCTAAGAGGCCAGTAAGGGGCGTACATAAGTGCACTGGTGTGCCTTTCGTCCCCTGTCCAACTGTCTTTCCTTTCTCTCACTTATCATATATATTTTCTTTCTTTCATATATCCTCTCCTCTAAGTTCACTTTTACCCTTATATATATTGCTACATATCTATTTTTCTTCCTATGTATTTGTGTATTGGACAAATGAATTTAAAAAAATAAAAAATTGGACCGGTTCTTTAGAACTGGTAATAGAAATTTACCACCGCTCGCTGAATCGGCAGTAATGACTGGCTGTCCATGTGCCCAAACCGGTCCTCCAGTCACCACAGCTTGCAAAAAACCCCAACCCCTTTGCATATGCGCAAAGAGTTCTGCACATGCACAGTATCATTTCTGGGGGGGTTGCGCATCATGATAGGGGCACATGTGTGATGCTTTCCCTGTGTGAACATGTGCAAAATACACATTTGCATTGCAATCAGAATTAGTAGGGAAGGTACTGGTGAGTAGAACCCATCCCTACACACTATACATATTCTATTGTGATCATTAGGTCAGCCGAATTATATCTATGATGGAGATACATTGCTTAGAAGCTCTAAAAAACAAGTGTCTAATCCACCATAGCTAATTGATATGACAAATGTGGTAAACCTTGCTTATTCCTTTCTCTTTTAGTATTAGACTGACTGCAGGCCTCACAGTCTATGGATTGTAATTTTAGTATTGTAGACCAGGTGTAACTGACAGCCTGGATTTTATCATAGATTTTATCTGTTATTTATTATTTTATTTTATAACTTTTGATTGTAGATTTGCTGAGTATTCTTCTTTGATTGGGTCTTTGGTTTATGACTACAATACATTGAATTGAATTATATCTCTATATAAGAGGAGGTGTGCAAGGGAAAGTAACCAGGAACCATTTGTGAAACTGTGAAGTGGTTTTAAGACTTGGAGACGAGTGCTCTTTGCTATACCAAAAGAGGGCTTAGTTTAAGTGAATTTTCATTATAAAGAACATTGTTTTGAATTTTCAAACGTCTGTGTGTCTGAAATTTGTACCTGTGAATTTTCGGGAGGAGTCTGCCAGAGAGCCCGACAGAACACAAATCATACACGAGTTCTCTTAATTAAATACATGGCACCCAGTTCTGTCTAAAATGTTGAAGGCTGTAAGATTCATTCACAAACAAAATCATTGTAAAGTGTGAAAAGTAGAATATGTAGTAAAAGGATGTACCAGTGATGGGTTTCTCTTACCTGCCCTAGTGGTTCGGAAGTGTGTGTGTTGCTGGACATGCCTTTGTGCATGCACAGAAGGTTATTTGCCATCCAGGGAACAAGTTCGAGGTTGTAGCAAGCTGGCCATTGCTACTGGTTCTCTCACTTGCTCACACAAACCAGTCCAAACCTGTAGCAACCCACCACTGAAATGTACTAAAGAAAGTTATAGACATTGTTCCAGTTCAGTCGATCAGAATAGAACTGGAAGGGATCTTGAAGACCTTCTAGTCCAGCCCCCACCTCAAACAGGAGACCCTATACTATTTCAAACAAGTGACTGTCCAGTCTCTTCTTAAAACCCCCCAGTGATGAAGCACCCAGAACTTTTGATGGCAAGCTGTTCCACTGGTCCCATTGTCCTCACTGTTTGGAAGTTTCTCCTTGTGTTATGTTCCTTATGTTAGGACGTTCTCTTTATGGAATTAATCAGCTATCTATAATATAATGGCTTTTCAAAGATGTGTTCTATACATCACTTCCCACCTGCCATTGGCTAGAAACCCTGCTCAAAGTTTGTGCCTAATCCAGAATGGTCTACTAGAGAACTATACAAATGTTTCCTTCTGTGTAAATAGACAGTTCTTAATTAACCGATGCATCAGTTCATTATAAAAGAGTGTAAAACTCCAAACTTCACTAGCAATGTTGTGTAGGCAGAAGCCAGCCAAGATCTCCTGATTTTGTTTTTTAAAAAAACCTACTCAGCCAAGAGCTCCTTCACCAAGCCCACGCTATTTTCGATATTTCTGTTTGGTTCTGCAATATTCCTTTGAATTACTGCTTGAAATTCAGTAGTCTTCCCCCCTCTATCTTACCCTCACCCTTCAATATTTCTTGTCTAATGGATCCACCTGGTGCACAGAAACACCTAAAGAGAGAAAAGCTAGTTGCAAAAATGTTCCCCGTTTCCAAGCGTCCCCCAGGGTTAGGGATTGATGCAGATGTTTCAAGAGCTGTGTAAGCACTGATGCTTCTGAGGCATGCAACAAATCTTTAATCTTGCTGGTTATACTGTCATCATGGCAGCGCACATAAAAGCCAACTCATCTTCTAAGGGCTGCAGCTGCAAGTTGCTCATCAAAAGGTTCTTTACCCATTTTACTTTCAGAAAATCTTCCTGAAAAAAAAGGTGGGGGGAGTAACAATCAAAATAACTTGGATAGAAATGGATGAGCTAATAGAAAAAGGGATTACTCTCTGGATGAAGTTGTATCTGCAGCACCTGGATCAAATGAGACCAACATGACCGAAAACAATTTGCAACCAATCTTTCTATGTTCATCTAAAATTGGTTTTCTCATTTGGTGACACAATGGTGAGAATGTGGTACTGCAGACCGATTCTGCTGTCTGCCAGGAGTTCAATTCCCATTGACTCAGGGTTGACTCAGCCTTCCATCCTTCCAAGGTCAGTAAAATGAGGACCCAGATTGTTGGGAGCAATAGATTGACTTTATAAACTACTTAGAAAGGGCTGTAAAGCACTGAGAAGTGGTGTATAAATCTGAGTGCTATTGTTTATTGCGGGTTCTCTGTTTGTGATCAGTTAGCATTTCATGGTGGAAGTTCTCAGCTAAGGCAAGTGTCGTGGTTCCAATATCATCCAAAATTAAATCAAGAGTCCGAGGCAAAGTGTTCCTCAAAGTCCCAATGTATTAATAGAGCCATGTTGGTACATCAGCAATCCAAATCTGAAGTCCCTCGGGTTTCACCATCCTTGGGCCCACACCCACAATACCATCACTTTGTCCAATCTTCAGTTGCCATCTGCTTCCGAGCAGGTGCAAAGGCAAAGGATGACCTTGGCTTCCTGGAAAGAATTTGTTATGGCTACACACCATCCCCCCTCCCATTCTCCCACAGTGAAAATAAAACCTATAATAGAATAGTATAAAGTGTGGCAGGCCAAAGATTCCAAATGAAATTGCTTCAACCTGACAACAAGGTTATCTGGAAGGTGATGGGATTGTATGCAGGTGGATTCTTTTCTGGATCAACTAAACAGTTTTCCTAACAAACAGTTATGTTTGTCCATGCAGGTTGGGGGACACACTATGCTGCCAATCCGCTGGATGCCTCCTGAAAGCATTATGTACCGGAAGTTCACCACAGAGAGCGATGTCTGGAGCTTTGGAGTAATTCTCTGGGAGATCTTCACCTATGGAAAACAGCCTTGGTTCCAGTTATCAAATACAGAGGTATCGTGCATATAGAGTTTGACTAAAAGAAACATTAACATGACCAATCCATGCTGTTCCTTTTCGTTAGTCAGCAATCAAAGGAAGTCCACGTTGTCCGATCTGGTTGCAAATGGCTCTTTGGGATTTTAGGGGAAGTTGCTTCCCCTAAGAGCCATGGTGGCGCAGTGGTTGGAATGCAGTATTGCAGGCTAACTCTGCCGACTGCCAGCAGTTCGATCCTGACAAGATCAAGATTGAGTCATCCTTCCAAGGTCAGTAAAAAAAGAACTCAGATTGTTCAGGAAAATAGGCTGACTCTGTCAACTGCTTAAAGTTAAAGCACTGTGAAGGAGTATATAAGTCTAAGTGCTATTACTATTGTTTCAATTCTCTCAAGTGAGTAAATTATTTTGAAAAATGAGAAATGGGTATTTTGTTGGAAGAATGTCCTCTATGCTTAGGTCTAATATTTTTTTATTTATTTTATTTTGTTTCCTTCCTTTATTATTTTTACAAATAATTCAAGATGGTGACTATGTCCAACACACGTTTCTCCTCCTATTTTCCCCACGTTAAGAGAGGGTGATGGACCCAAGTTCCTCCATCTGGTTTTAAATGACTAGGGTGGTCCATGAACTCATAAGTCTCTTGCTTTGTAGACTTAGCCATTAGACCAAATTTGGATATTGTGCATTAAATACATTGCATTTAATGCACTAAACGCATTAAACACATTGCATTAATGTAATGCATTAAATACATTGTATTGTATGTAATGTATGGTTCCCTCAAGTTTTTGAGATAGCCCTGACATCACCATTTAAAATGCCAGACACACAGAGTAGAATGCCCATGAAAGGGGAAAGAGAATGCAGTCTTAAATTTAACTATACAAATCTCTAGAGATGTCTTTTGATAGAAGTTGACATGTTGAGTTTGTGCTCATTTCTGAATGGCATGGGAAAGATACAAAAGATTTCAAACCCGCTGTCCAAGTTAGACAAGACATTTAAAATAAAATGGTCTGAAACAAATAGAAATTGTAGATTTCTGACTCCATTGGGAAAGAGGCTATTTTTGATTGATTTATTAATTATATCAAGACTATTTTGTGCTTACATTGAAAATGGTAGGAAACTGAAATTCATGGTTTTGGATGTATAGAACCCTGGGGTATAAATGGTGAGTTTCTGGGTTTGGTCTGTTGTGTGTCAACCCTGAAGTTGACCTGACCAAAGCCATTTTAACAGCTTCAGTGTTGACACACTGGAGCACAAGGTTAGGGAGAGGGGATTTGAGATAGGTGGGATTCTGTAAATGAAACAAAATACTTTCTCTTGGGAACCAAGGACATTCTCACACCTAGTCAGAGGAAGATGGAGTAACGTCAAGTAGCCGGACCACATTGTGATGGGACCATGTGACTAATTGTTTTGAGACAGTGACACACTTTTATTTTTAATTAGGTAAAAACAGCAGGAACCTTCAGAGTTGGTTTTCCCCAGATACATGCCAATATGTTATGTTCTGCCGGCGTGTTTCAACTGCCCATAATTACAGAGTAATTAGTCCAGGAAGACACACACCACACGATAAAAAGAAAACCCAAAAGTTTTTATAAACAGAAAAACAGAAACAGCTCCCTTTTTAAATGTCAAAGGGATTTTCTGATACACACAAGGCACAGGTTAAATGCAATCCAATTGCTCACCCAATAACTGGGAAATTGAGTCCAATTCTAAAGTCCAGAGAGCCCACACACAATCTTGAACAGCACAAAAACCACGATCTTGACGAAACAATGAAACAGATAAACTGCCATGAGGCTAAAACACCAGGCTGCGCTTTTATCTGTAGCACTAATTACAGCAGCCCCACCCGACCACAGGTGGCCTCATTTTCTCTTGTAATAATCCTTCAGTTGTTGTCTCCTATGCATCACTCTACGCATGCGTGGATGTGTCATTAATTCTTGTTCAGAATCTAGGGATGATACAGATGATTGATCTCCTCCTGGGCTGTCTGCCAAACTCCCCTCCTCCCTGTCACTCACACCTCCTTGGTCAGAGGAGGCTTCGTCGGCAGATTCTACTGGGAGCAAAACAGGTCTGTGGCATGTGGATGTCTCCCCCACATCCACCTCCACATTCCTTGAGGCAGGAGCTGGGCCAGAGGCAGAGCTAACCACAACACTGTTATATCCAATTAAGCTATTCTTTGAAGAATCTACCTATTTTGGAGTTTTGTTTTCTATAGGTCTATTACTTGGAACCCTGATATTGAGATTAACATCAAAATGTTGGGAGTTACCATTCTTTGTTTTAGATTGGAACCAAAAATGAAAACAAGAGAATGACAGTGTTGCTAGGACATGGTTTGAGTTGTGATATTGTGATAGCTTTAATTAAGGTTTATGGGAGACAGAACAGCTGGAGTGTAAGACATAAAATCTGGTAACACACACTGTACTGAGCCATAATGTTTATTGTTTTCTTTACCAGTGGTAATTGAGGCTTAATGTGGTACATGGATTCTTTGAGGTTCCTTGGCATATTCTTGATTTGATTTTTATCCTAGGCTGCTAACCAAGGCATGCATGGGTAAAGAGAAGAACACAAGGGCAAATAAGCCAGAAGTTACCCCAGAAAGCCTTGATGATTGCAATATTCTGCAAAAAAAAAAATTAAAAATAAATCTGTGATTTAAATAAACCACAGCTTCGCGCAGGAGCGCTCGGCTTTTTCTCCAAAACCAAAAGGCATTGTGCAATTATGGATTTTCCAAGACTGTTCAAGAAATTGTTGATACAGATCAGACGATGACAGAAATCTAGAAATGTATTATTTAGAACAGGGGTCTCCAGCCTTGACAATTTTAAGGCTTATGGACTTCAATTCCCATAATTTTAGGAGTTGCACTCCATAAGTCTTCAAGCGTTAGGCCTGCCTCCACTTAAACTTCTAAATAGAAAAGATCCTTGGCACCATTTGTCAAGAAATATATAATTTTATTAGAAGACAAGTGTACCAAAGTGCATTATAAGACACATTAGAAAACAATTGTATTTACAAGTGTATTAAAAGACAGGCAAAAAAAAAAAAGACAGGCACACCAAAACCCCAAAGTTCATCTTTTCACTCCCTTAATTGCCTCCCATCACTGACACACACACACACCACGACCTTTTCGATTCAGCAAGATGTTTTCAAAATGGTTGAGATGCATCTGCATTCTTCTCCCAGCCAGGTGACCTTGAAGCATCATCTTGGGGAAATGCAGAAGCTATTTTCGCTTTCCTCCAAGCATTCCCCTTCCCATCCACCATAGTTCAATGCAGACTGTCACTGCATGGTAGCAAACCACATAAGCAAGTGTAAGACGGCGGTTGATATTGAAAGTTGCCAAGGTTGGAACCCTCTGTTTAGCTCATGTAGCTGAGGGAAGGAGTTTGGTTTTAAAAAGTAACAGATCAATACATTTATAAATCAGGCAAATGCATAAAATTAACCCTCCGTGTTTCCTGTTGCAGGTCATAGAGTGCATCACCCAAGGCCGAGTCCTAGAGAGGCCCCGGGTTTGCCCCAAGGAAATTTATGATATCATGCTGGGATGCTGGCAGAGAGAACCTCAGCAGAGGTTGAACATTAAGGAAATCTACAAGCTCCTTCATGCTCTGGGCAAAGCCACTCCAATCTACTTAGACATCCTCGGCTAGCAGCGACCAAGCTTCAAAGTTGTTGCTGTGTCTTTTTTCTCCCCACCCTACCTCTCCCTTGACCTCAAGCCAACATATTCATATAAACTCAAGTGCCTGCTATACATACAACAATGAAACAAACAAAACCGAAAGAGACACAAGTTTAAAGGGAAACGTGAAAAGCCTCAATCATATGTAAGGCAGTTGGGGCTATATACAGAGAGAGAGAGAAAGAGAGGGAGGGAGGGAGGGAGAGGGAGAGCTTTTGCTCCCGTAGCTGCTGCTATTAAAAATATAACATCCCAGAAGCAGAAGGAAAACGTGAGAGAGATTGAAAGATTTCTACAGTATTAAACATAACACGAGGGGGGAGGGGGGAAACAATATTTAACTTAAGATATGGAACTGCAAATCCTACAGTGTCCTTTATATTCTGGCTATTGGGTAGCGTTCAATTCATTTGGATATATAGAATAACAACTACAAAAGAAAAGTTGACGAAAGCATGCCGAATGGGGCCCCAACTGGCAACGGTCCTGTTCCAGGATGATTTCCCCACTGCAGTAACTTCCTCTTAAGAAATCTCATCTCCCATCGTAATGCACACCAACCCCACCTTGCCCTTCTGGCTTTAACAATTCTGGAAGCTCTATTGTCTCCAGCGTATCTCATTCCACTCCAAGGTTTCTGATTCTCTCCTATGTGTAAACGTTTCAGTTTTGGAATATATACCGTTCAGAATGTTCACTTCACCTACTGGCCAAGCGAAGCGTCAGAGGAAGAAAAACGAGAATGGATCTAGTGTCGTTCCCCTGATCGTCTTCGTCTTCCCTTTCCTTTTCAAACAAGGGTCCTGGAAATGATCTCGAGGACCCAAGCAAACGTCTGCAACAGCCATACGCGAAGAAAGTTTACCAAGTGGATATCACGGAGACCAAATCCCAGAAATTCTCACTGGAATAAATCTAGATATGCAAAACAGAGATACAGCTATTACAACTATTCCATTGGCAACTATTGACCCAGCTGTCAATTTCAACGAAGTGGCTTGAAAGCCATGCTCTCAGTGGAGGTGGTTCCCCCTAATTTTTTTTATATGTATATATATATATCTCAAAAAAAAAAATACTCGTGGTGATTTTTGCTGCACTTTCCCCCCTGATTCTTGTAAAGAATATTTTACAGTTCTGATCTAATCCAACTTCTCATCAATCCTGTGTCGGGTAGGTAATCTGTCCCCATTCTGGACATGCTGGTGGTCTTAAAGGCAAGGGAAGAGAGAGGTATGTCTGAAGGCTCCACAGAGAGTTTATGACGAAGCACAAAGTAGAATCCAAATATTCTATGTTTACTTCCTCTACTGGGACCTGGGTCAACCTGTATCTCTTACCGCTTCAGTGAGGAATGGATGTTCTCCATGGTTGTAGCTTAGAATCCAGCTGAAATATTATTAACTGAAGGGGGGCTGGGTCCCCTCTAATCGATCCAGGATGATTCCTCCTACCCCACCCCCTCCATGTTTCTCTTCCCGCCCCCATTCCTTTCTGCCTTGGCTTGCCAACTGATTTTTACCCAATAAACCTACCAAAAAAAAAGAAAGAAAACCCAGGGTTGGAATCTGTTCAGCAGCTTAAAAAAAAGAGGCATAAATGGCTGCACCTCCCCCTCTACCTCTTCCTTTCCTGGTGAACATCCCTCTCAACTCTAGCAACCTCCTGAAAAGACTGGTACATCTTCTCTGAAGACACTGAACGGAGCTTCATAGTCAGCTTTAGCAGGGAAGTTGGGGAAGAAGGTAAGGAAGGGGATTTAGGAGACGGCAAGCTGTAATGGATATTCCCGTAGCTCCACAAAAGGAAAATTTGGGGTGAAAGGAGAGAATAATTTTTAAAAAGGCCTCCCTGGTCATGCTTACTTTTGGGGGCGGGGGTAGGTTGGAAGCTAATGGAGAGCGATCAAGTCATTGGTTTATTGGAATTGGAGATACGTGAAAAATCTCTGGTTTATTTTGCTCGTGTCAAATTAGCAGGAGAGCATTCCTTCTCGATGGAATCTGGTTGTGGTCAAGCTAACTTCATAAGACAACCCCCCCCCCCCAAGGACTAAATGAACAGTGGGAGGTTCAGGGTATCAAGTCTACATTGCTAAGTGAAATGCTTTGCACATTCTGGTTGATGGGGCAGAACAGAACACCATGTATTCTTCTGATTCTGCACTTCTCTGGAATTTGGGATGCTATTCTTAAAACCCAAAATGTGCGTGCGAAAGAAAAGGAAAGAAAACGCATGCATTGGGGAAGGTTGTGTACAAAAAATATGTATATCAGGGAAATAAAGCATACGAAATGAATATACTAGGGAATTTGCATATAAAAATGAATGCCTTCGGGGCAAGGGGGGAGGTTTACCTGCAGAAATGACATGGACTTCTGAAGGAATGGACTTTCAAAGGAGTATGTGGAAAACGGGGGGAAAACCATCTGATCTTTACATTCCTGAGTAAAATGTGTCCAAGAGAGAAAAGTACTGCCAGAAGAAACCTCTTCTCCAGCCTCTTGATGGAGCTATCTGGGTAGTTAACCCAATGTCTGTGCCTCAGTGGAGATTTAGATGTGTCCGAAGCTTGCACTCATAGTGATATTGAATGTTTTCTTGTGGAATCAGAGGGTTCAGGGCAAAGAGAGTTGGGGAGACCAATACAGAACAGAGGTTTGGCGACTGAGAAAAACCAAGGATTGCAAAAATTGCCTTGGGGTGTATTCGCCACAAGTTGCAGCACTTAATTCCTTTGGCTGATCTCCAAAATGTTAAGCACATTTGGATGAGAATAGTCATCAAATGAAAGATCACCAAGAAATGTTGGGGGGGGGGGTTGTTCATGAAGTGACCAGGAACTGAGTTTGACCCCAGAGAGTCTTTTTATCTACATTGCAGACATACGTATATATCCAACAATCTATCCCTTTCTCTAGGGACTCCTACTCACTGCATATCTAAGAAGTGGGTTGGGGGAGTGAGATTTCTTAATACAATGCAATAATTATTGCATTCTCACCAAAACACAGTTCTCAGGATTCTTTAGCAGAAGCTGCAACACTTTTTTAAAAATTGTATTGAAATATCTAGGTTTGTAGCGAGTCAATGTCCTTAATACGTCTAATAGCTCTGACAGTAACGTTGAACGCTTAGCCTCTCCCATGTTGTGCACGTTGAGAATGCATTTGGAAATTATTTGTTCCTGGACCAAAGGGGATCTAAATGATGAACCCCATTCTGTAATTATTTTGAAAATTATAGTTACAAAAGGATTTGGCACATCTGGGAGGAGACCGAGAAAACCTTGAGAGAAACTGCAACCTTCATTTTTCTTCCTTGCAGACTATTTTGTCTGCAATATCTGTATGTTTGACCAGCTTTGATGAATGAGGTCATTGGCTGAATATGTGAAAAGCTTGAGTTTATGAAACATTCCAGGTCATCACCATTTTCTTCATTGTCATGATCATCAGCACCACTACCACCACACTACCAATTTCCATAATATGCAGAGCAAGAAATGTAAACAGACACAAATGCCTAGGAATCCAGCAGTCTCAAATTTGGGGAGGGAAGGAAGGAGGTGGTGGTGGTAACAATGAACAGATCGACTTTGCATTCATTTGGCATTGTTATCAAAAATTGTATGAAATTAGGAGGAAAATCAAGATATGTTTAGGCCTTACCCTTTGCTATGCTCTTATATGGATATAAGAAGATCATTTTGTGGGCATCCAAAACAAAGATGTGCAATTTATGCAACCTGTTGGACCTCAAATAAGGTCCTTTGTTGAGTCTTCTGTCTGACTTGTTTTGATCTTTGGGAGATAGGGGGAAGTAACATATGGAAAGGGAACATCTTCCTATCTTGGAGGTAATATCGCTTCAGTCTAAATCATGTCTGGCAGAGTGAATGGAGTGGTGGGAAACAATGGGTAGATAACACATTAGGACTGAATTCAGCTCTCCACCTTTAAAATAAGGCCTACATTGAGGGGGGGACAATTGTTTTGGCTTGGAGAACCCTTCATTGCTTTTCTTGAACATATTTATTCATCTATGAACACATGCATTCTAAGGATCATCGTGGAAGACGATGATGTTGAAATCCCTCTGCCACTAAGGTCCCTATCACAATGTTCTTTCTTGGGTGTTATCAGCAGCGATGAAACTGTAAATTTGATAAGTAGTTACTGATAAGAAGGATAAAGTTAGAGCATCTCCCCTGGCGCAGCCAGTCATCTTGATCAGGATTGCTGTTTCTCGGCAGCTAATGGCAGTGGACAAAAACCAATCTTGATAAAAGTTCACTGGGGAAAAGGACGGTCTTCTTTACTTGCCTCTCTCCACAAGTCATGTTTCCCAGAAAGGATGTTTTTTTCCCCATTAACAATTTTGAGGAGGCTTGTCGCCTGCTTGATAGCTGATTAGCAGTATGGCAAGGAAAATTGTTGGGGCTCCTTAGTGTAGGGTGTCTGTGTGCATGTGAACGTCCACCCTTTTCTGAAGTCACCCTCTCCAAAATGTCTATATATTCCCCATCTGTTGTCCTCTCTTTAAAAAAATCTCAATTCCACTATTACACCATCTGTCATCTCTTGTCTGCAAAGTTATTTCAAATTGGAACAGTCCATCTTCCAATTCTGCTTGGGATGGTAAAGGTTATGATATGTGCAACGCTTGAGATGGAAATGACAGCAACATATTTTGGGTGCGTGGGAGGCAAAAGGCAGTGTTTTGAAAGTTGTGTTATTAAAAGGAAAAGGGAAGCCAAATGGGAGGAAGGCCCAATTCTGTCTTACAAGTAAAGGAGCTCCCAAGATGGAAATTACCTTATTTGGGGCTAATATAGTGGTGGGATTCAGCCAATACGCACCTATCCCGGAGAACTGGTTGTTGGAAGAAATCTTATTTAGTTTTTTTCCACTTTACAGGGCTAATCCTGTAAGGAAGGCAGGAAGGAAACATTCTGGTGGTGTTTCTAGCTTAGTCTTTACTGCCCTGCTTTCAGAAACTGCCTTTCTGGGTTAACCCCTTAATACATTATAACAGCTAAAGCCCATTGATGGAAGTGACGTTGCAGTGGCCACGCCCACATGATCACCTGACCATCGAGCCACACCCACCCAGCTGGTCATTAGGGCAAAGAACAGGTTTGTTACATTATTTGAATCCCAACACTGCTAATATGATCACAAATACTACATGCAAGCATTAAATTCCTCACGAGAGCTGCTTTTAAATAAAGAATTGCTAAGGATTCCATCCCGTTGCCCACTAGCATACTGTATGTCTTATGTTTCATTGTAATTTATAAAATCATAGTTAGTGGGAAGACTTATGGAAGGGTGGGGTTTTGGCGGTTGTTTTTTTTTGCAAACTCCAAAGTTGCTTAATTTATCTTAATCACAGCAAAGTTTCTAACAATTTTCCCACCGCCAACATCATCCTAAACTAAGGTGTTTAAGCACTGCTTGGTGAAGTTTAGGGCTGCAGTGGAACTTGTATAAATTTCCGGGAAAGCAAACAGTAGGGATCTCAGCAGGCCTATCAAAAGGTGGTCTCTGACTCTCACAGCTTACATGATGAGCCAAGTTCTGAGTAAGCAGGAAACTTCACCATCCCCTGAATGAGTTTTACTTGATATTCTGCCATTTGGCAGTTCCCGAAGCCTTGCAAATTTGACCAGCCCACATCTTTCAAGAATAAGTGGATTTTCAGCAGAGTTCCTTGTTCTTAGATGGAACCCAGATTTTTGTCATTTCCTCTACCTTTCCCCTTCACGGTGTGCTGCTTAAAAAAAAAAAGAAAGGAAGAAGGATGTCGTTCTAAAGAATTAGTCTTTAGAATTGACATGATTATACAGCATTAACTGAAATTGTGAGTGCTCCATCACTGGAGACATTTGAAAAGAGACAGACAACCATTTATCTGAAATGCTATAGGGCAGCGAACCTTTTATTAGATTTGCTTTTGTATTTTATTGTTGTGAGCCGCCCTTATTCTTCGGAGAGGGGCAGCATACTAATCTATTATTTATTATTATTATTTTTATTTTTATTTTTTTTCCTTGGATGGTTCTTTTGCAGAAGGGAAATAATTAACCATTGAGATGAAACAAAATTAAATCTTAACTCCTCTGGGATCTTGAATGGTTGGACCCTGGTGTATATACATGTACATCTGATGTGTCCCTTCCTTCTTTCAGTGTCAATAAGGCACCAGCCAAAATTTTCACTCACACCCATTGAAGGCTACACTATCCAGCCTTCCATCCAGATCTGCTGAGCCTGCAATTCCATATATACTAGAATCTGGTCACAACCATATTTAATCTTTGGTTGCAACTCAATTTGGTCGTGACCCAAACTTCATTTTGGAAATTTGGTGCTTACCAAAAAAAAAAAAAAGGCACGGAAGGAGAAATCGGATCTGGGGGGAAAAGTGATTTTTTTAGTCGGAACCAACTTTGGTCATTTATTTTTTATTTATTTATTATTTAGATTTGTATGCCGCCCCTCTCCGCAGACTCCGCAGTCATGGTCAGAAGCATTCATGACCAGAGGTTCTACTGTATTTTCAGCTAGCATTGGGAGAAGATGGCAATGGGATTTATATTAAGACACCATAAATAGGTTACACTGAGAGAGACGTTAACACAGTCTCCCCCCCCCCAACCAGGGGTGAAATCCAGCAGGTTCTGGAGAACCAAGAGAGCTTTGAAATGCCCATTTGCTCCAAAGCAAAGTCAGCAGGAAGGCGGAGGGGCAGGAAAGAACCCATGAGAGCAAACGTGCTCTTAGCCTCCGCACAGTTGTGTTCAATGGAGTTTCTCACAAATCCTGAGTTAATATGAAAGGGGAGAAAGGCTAGAAGTGGAGGATGCAATCAAAGAGGAGGAGAATTCATTCTGGGAGGAAAACGAGAAAAGGCAGGGCATAATTGTCAGCTTTTCTGGCACAAAGTACAAACTGCAGTAATACACTCAGTGATTTGGATTGTTTAAAGGCGAGATTCTGGACAAGTGTTAGCAGAAAACAAACAAAACAACACACTCCTCCCAATACCTTTTTATCCCTTCTGCCCTGCTTCCTTATCATTCCTTCCTCTCTTTCCTCCCTCCCTCCTCTTCCTCTTCCACCATTTCCTCTCCTCCTCCTCTATTTCTTCTTCCTCTGCCCCTCCTCCTCTTCTTCTGTTGAACTCATCCTATTGCCAGTTGCAGGAAACAATCAAGCAAACACACAACTCCTAAATTCAGCATGACGAAGAAGCAAGAGAGGCCCTCAGTATTAATTGCATGTTGCTATCAAATGAATATACTTGCTATTTCTTTCTGTTTGGTCTCATCAGCAGTTAAGGGTAGATTTACTGCAGCTAGTTTTGTGTTTTCTTTTAGCAAAAAGGCATTCAGCATCTTGTTCTGTTCTGGACACGGAAGATCTCGTGTCTGAAGTAGATGGCCACCTTTGCACTGATGGTTAAAATCTGTTGAATCTGACATACATTACAGTGGATCCGTGGTCCTCTGAACCACCAGCCAGCCATCCACATGGTTGTGTTTGTACATGTGTCAGTTAATCATTTCATTTGCTGGGCAAACCACATGGGATAGTCCAGTAAAGCAGAGTTGTGCAGGTCAGGCCAGCACAGGGACAAAATATGAGTTGGTGGCTGAGAACATGTTGAAGGTACAGCTTCTGAAATTGGCTTTCCATGATTATTTGACTTTTTTAATCAGGTGGACCCTGCTGGCATCCCAATGAATCAGGAATTGTCACTTCTCCATGGGACTTTCTTTGTGCCGCCGCTTTCTGCATGCGTTGAGCAAATTGAAACAATTCCACTAGAGTGCCCTTGAATTTATAAACGTTCTTTCCATCTTCTCCATCCAACAGATATCTGTTTTCCCAACAGGAGAAGCTGCAGTCTTGCTGCCTCCTGTGTCCATAACCTCTGGCAAATGCAGGGCTAGAAAACACACAGCAGAGAACAATTTTGTGTTACCTCTGGGAGTCAGGCTGGGTTATCTAATAGATCATTCTCATCTCTGCCATCTTCGCCACCCTGTTGGCACCAATTTCAGAGCTGCCTTTGTCCAATCAGACATTCATCCCACTGTTCTGGATTCCACTAACTCCCCCCCCCCAAGAACTTTTGCCTGGGGAAGGAGACAGGAGAAGCATCACAAAAGCACCTGACTCAGAAAGGGTGATCCCAGCCTGAGACAAATAAGATTTTTCTGATAACGGTCCGCTCTGCCAAGCATAACCAAGCACATTACAGGCAATCCTCAACTTACAACTACAGAGCATTTGCCCCATTTTACGGCCTTTCTTGGCACAGTTAAGTGAATTTCTGCAGTTGATTATTAACGGATCAACTTCAACTTAATAAGTAAATCTGAAATCCCCATTGATTTGGTTTCAGTATTGAGTTCTAAAACCCTTTACTACTGGGACGTGTGAGCACTTGTGGGCGTATGACACAGTATTGCCAGAGATGGGCTGCTGCCCCTGGGGGGGGGGGCAGTGAGGGTAGTAAGTTTATGCACTATTTACTGAATACTTAATAGGTTTTTTATTGCCCTTCCGTCTCCAGTGCTTTAGTTTGATCCTTAATTACTTTTAAAATAGGAAACAATTAAATAGTATGTTTTTACCCATAAACGCTTTAAATATTTTAATCATTATCTAGAACTGAACTTTTATAGCAGTGGAAGAAAGTTGAGCTACTTGCGTAATCTGTTATCATGCTGAAACCATGTGTGGTTCCTTAGAAAACCTGAAAATGTTTAGGGGTGCTCCGCAACAAATAATGCTGTCTATCATTGGTCCTTTTTGAGGCTATTGAAATAACGTGACTTAATCAACTGAAAAAGAGACCAAACACCTATTCGAAAACTTATCTTGGTCGGTAAGCCACTCCCACCTAGTCACGTGACCTTTAAGCCACCCCCTGATCACATGATTGTCAAGCCACTCCCGTCTGGTCACATGGCTGGCAAGCCGCTCCTACCCAGTCACATGATCAAGCCACACCCACAAAATAAACCACGCCCACAAACTGGCAGTAAACATTTTGGCAGTGCACCACTGACTACTGCACATGCACAGAAGTGTCCCCAGGTGGGTGGGAAGACCCTCCTGCTGCCGGCACTCCTTGTTCTTAGAACAGGGCAAGACCTGGTGCAACCCACCTACCAGGATGCAACTCACCTTAGCTTGTCAGAAGGTTGCAAAAGAGGATCACATGCCAACCACCTGAATTTTGATCACACGATTCTGGGGATGCTGCAAGAGTCAAACCTGCGTAAAATCACATTTTCCAGTTGTAACATTGAATGGTCCCCAAAGAAAGTGATGTAAATTGAGGTCTAGCTGTAATCTGTGGCCTGGGCTGAAAAAATCTGCTGAAGGATGGAGGTTTTGTTGTTGTTACATGCATTTTCACAAACTGTGTCAGTGTTGGAGTTTTGACTGAGCTTGGTGATTATAGGAAAATGTGTGTGTGTGTGTGTGTGTGTTTAGGGGTGTCCTTAAAACCATGCATCCTTCTTCCATTACAAAACTTTTTCATGACATGTACGTAATAAATCTAGTACATCATGCTTATGTACAATTGCTACTTCAGTTGAGGCTACTGACACATGTACAAATAATTTGCATCTATACTCCGTGTTGAAGTGGTGAATGCAGTCGTTCAGTACATTGATGCACTAACTGATCAGATAGGCTAATTTCCATAAAAATGAATGAAAATAAACCAACAACTTAGAAAAAGAACTGTATCTATATATTCTATGCCTAACTGAAGTGATATGACATGGTAAAAACATCTCTAACAGTTAACAGAATAACAGACTTGAATTTCTAGACCAACTGCCTTTAAACACAGTATGCATTTTGCCAGGTTTCTTTGGATCCTAGTAAAATGACTGGGGAATTTGGTGACTTCCTCCTCAATTTCTCTCCAAGAAATCGTGTGTCATTAGATTCTTTCTCAAAAAATCTGCTTTTGGGGGTTTCATTCCCCCCCCCCCCCGCCCACCCCTTCTGGCATGGCTAAGAGTTCAGACTTTTGCAATCAGAGTTATGCATATACAACTATAAACTGAAAAACAGAAGGCTAGATAGAGCATGTATACAAATTCTTTCATTAAAGCATCTACGGTATGTTCTAACTAAGCAAGCAAGCCTAAAACTTCAAGCGTTTGACAAAATGCATTCAGTTAATTTCATTTGTACATTTGTGGATTTTGAGTTGTGTTATGGTATTGCAGACATTTTTGGAAAGTTCTTAAGAACTTTTGGGAGTGAGAACTGTCCATCTCTGCTGTTAACTGAGGCATTGCCCATCTATAGTCAAAGAGGTTGCAATTAATTTGGGATCCTACAATGCTTCTATCCATGTCTTTATGTTGCTTGACATTCTGCATAGATTAGTTCCAAACAGATATCTTCAGCATCCACATTCTTAAATCTAAATTGAATGGTTTCCATTCCCTTCTAGGAACATCCTATTCTGTATTATTTTTCCTTTCTCACTGCATCTTAGATCTCGGGGGGGGGGGAGTCTTCCATTGTTTTTTGAAGTCAGTAGACCACTAAATGGAAGTATGTAGGAGATCAAAAATGCTGGAATAGTTTTTGACATTTCGGTTGTATTTCCTTGGGTGAAATCCTATGAGTCTACCTGATTATTCAAATACAAAATCATACTTTAGACAAACCACTCTACTTGATTAAGTGCCATCAAGTTGATGTTACAATTATATAGACAATGAGCACATAAATAGACCTTTTTCAAGATGAACTGTCGCAAATTTGGTCCTTCCGATTCTTTAACGTGAACCCATTATCACAATGGTTGATTATCCTCTTCTCTCTCCTTCCACCTTCCATAGTATTATAGACTTATTGAAAGTGCTAGATCTTAGCGTAATGTATAATTTGAGCTTGATCATTTATGCTCCAAGTGAAAACTCTGGTATGATTTATTATATCATCCATTTGTTTGTTTTCTTGGTTATCTGTGGCCTTCTTAGGATTTTTTCTCAAACACCAACCTTCAAACAGGTCGATTGTTTTGATCCGCCTTCCTTGCTTTTAATTTAAATTTTCCAAGTCTAATTTTCACTTCCCTGGAGTCTTATGAACAAACTATTGTGTGTAAAGTTTTGATCTTTGTAGGTATACACAAATCTAAATAGCTTCTCCAAGACTTTTGTTTGCTACCTACCCTGTGCTAGTCTTTAGCATATTTCTTGTCTGAAGGTTCCTTTACTGTTAGTGATTGATCTTAAAAGAGAAGGAAGCTATCTATCACTTTAGAATCTTCACTGTCATTTCTACGGTTAGTTTCTGTACCAGTTGTAATGAATTTAGTCTTCTTTCTGTTTAAAGATATTCTTTTTAATTCATTCCCTTACTAGGACTTTGAGATCATTTGTATTTTGACCTAGCATCATACTGTTATCAGCATGGAACAGGTTATTGACATTCCTTCCTCCAATTTTAAAACCATGTTCATCTTCCAATTTAACTTCCTTCAATTTATATTCAGCATATAGGTAAAATAAATAAGGTGATAATATACAATCTTATTTCATTTCTTTAGAAACTTGGAGCCAGTCTATTCTATCTGGAAAGTATTTTGTATACGTTTGTCATAAAGCAATGTTCTGTTCTGCATTTCCATGTTCCTAAGATATCGTGGGCCATCCCTTCTCTCTTAGATTAGGGTTGTTGTTGTGGGGAAAATAAGAGGAGGAAGAAGTGTGGATTATGTTCACTTTCTTGACTTCTTTGTAAGAAATAATAAAGGTGAAATACAAATAAATAATATAAAAATAATAATAATATACCATACCTTGGCAAGGTTTGCGCAATCCAAGGTTTCTTTTATCAATGAAGCACACAATCATTTCTTTTTCATACTCTCTTTCTTCCTCATTTGTTCATCATGCATCAGTAACAATGTCTCTTGCTACATGGCTTTTTAAAAAAACAATAATCCAAGTTGACTATCTGATACCTCTGTTACATGATCTTAAACGTTGTTTGCTGACATATGAAATTAAGGATATTGTTCAACAGTTTGGAGCCTCTGTTAAGATTGCTTCATATCTATGGAGAGTCTCAATCATCTAGCTCATGGTCCCAAAAGCATTTTTTTCAAAAAAGGCAATTGGGATTTCTTGGGGGGATTTTCTTTGAAAACACAAGCGAAATGTTCTCAAAGAAAAAAAAAACCAGAGAGTCCAGTTGCCTTTTGGTTAAAAGCACCTTTGGATTTCCTTTCTTTATTATTGGCTAACCCCATGCATACATACATACTGTACATACATACATACTGTACATACATACATACATACATACATACATACATATAATTAGCTCCAATGTTGGATTTATAGATAAAGCTACTGCTTGCTTCTTATTTTACTTATTTATTTTGACAATAATGTATTTGATAATTTACATAAGTATAACATTATTTGAATACATAAAATGGGTACTTTTGGACAGGGACGGTAGGCACGCTGGTGCGCTTATGCACGCTCCTTACAGACCTCTTAGGAATAGGGTGAGGTCAACAGTAGACAGTTTAAGGGTAAAATTTTGGAAATGCAAACACAGAGTTTCATCACAGATTTTCATCCCAGAGTGAAAGTGTCTCTTTCACGTCCCTCTTCAAGGTGTCATCGTGCTCCACTATCAAATTTTTCAAACAAAACCCAAGGTTTTAATAAAAGGTGCATCTCTAGAGTTTGGACTTAAAACTGTGAGAAAATTGCTGCTGAATGAATTCACACACGCACACAAAGCAAAACCGCTTCCATTTCCTGCAGTCTGTTCTATTGGCTGTTCCATTAAGACTTCAGAAGGCGCACTAGCCTGGAGTAAAATCACAACTGTCAGACAGCGTTGACATCTAGATTAACCCCTGTGCACTCAACTTTAGAACAAAGCTCATTGAGATACTGGGGAAATGAGCGGGAAACGATCCCTTATAGATCCCACCTGAAGCAAGGGCAGCCCCCTCTTTCATCCCCTCCAGGATGAAAGGCTGTCATGGGCCACCCCCTGGGATGTGCAGAGTGGACCTTATCGACAGAGGCTTTGCTGAGCAAGGTTCTTTGTTCCACTGAAAGCAACGTTTTCCTCCTGCTCCTTTACTATGCATTCAATTCCCTCTCCTAATCCCCCCTTTAGGTGTTTTCATGTCATAGAAATGAAATACTCATTGCTGATGGCAAAGGATTCTGCTTGTTTATGTATCGAGAAGCCAAAGGGCCCCTCTGAAAAAAGAGCAAGTCAGCTACTGTTGTGATTCCGTCTGAGGCCCCTCAGGGAATGGCTGATCCTCTGCCAGCTTCCTGCTCAGAGGGGGAGGATGAGGAACAGGAGGTTCAGGCAGACGGGGAGGAGGAATCTCAGGCTGAGGGAGAGGGAGGACAGCCAGAGTCCCCCGAGGGGGAGCTCTCCCCAGCAAGCAGCCTGGATTCCTTAGATGAAAATGCACAAGCAATAATCGATCTCCGGCAGAGAAGAGCAACACAACGAAGGGGACAATTAGCCAGGTACTTTCAGCACTAAAGAGGCAACAGCTGGGTTTGGGTGTGGTGCTCTCTGGAAAGGCTGAAAAGGCAGACCCACCCTTCCTGGCTTGTGGAGTATTATCTTTGGGAGTCCTGGGACCTGGCTGTGATCTTTGTCGTCTTGGAATTCTGGTTTGTGACTTTGAATACTGAAACCTTGGGGGGGAAAGGTGTGGGTCTTATTCTCTACAGTGGTGGGTGTGCCAGCAAGAAGTCTGCTGTATTGTCTGGCCATCAGGACTCTGCTGTGAAGTCTCATAGCCTGCCTGTTGGGAAGAACAGGTTTTTCTCTGTGTTTATTTTTCAAACTATAAAGTGCTTTTGCTTTTACCAGCATGTCTGGCTGCTTTTTCCAGTTGGTGCTGAAGTCTGGGGGCACCCAGACAGAACAGCTACCAGATTGGCAATTTAGTTCACGCTCTTGAGTAGTTGTGGATAACTTGGTCTCTGAAGCTTCCATAAAAGTTGCTAATTTAATTCCGGTGACCTGGCCGCCTACCTTACATCATGTTACATGCTACATACCTGTAGTTTGGGGATGAAGCTATGTTTTATTTGGTGCATGCATGCTGTCACGGGGGAGCAATGGAACACACAACAGCCTTTCATTCAAAACAACTATTTATGATTTCTTTCATTAGTCTATCATGTAGAATAGAAAAGTACAAAAGCAAATAATAGAGGCGGGAAAAGGGAAGAGAAATGTGTAGAAAAGAAGGAAAAAAGAAAGAAAAGGCATTGACTGCCTTTGGTGTCATTGAATATGGAGCATTTAAGATATTCTGTTAAAACAACTGCTAGGACAATTCGCCCCAGCCAATACGTCGCAGAACAATTCAACTGCATTAATCATTCAGGAACTTTTATTATTAGTGACCCCATTTTCATTGATATTATTTTAACGTTTGTATTTCTTGATTAACTTTATTTTATTGTTGTTGGCTACAGTTCCATTGAAATTAATTTAACTTTTGTTTTTGTAGAATTGTCCTGCAGAAACTTGTGTCATGGTGAGTTGGCCAAGGCAAGTTGTCCCGTTCTGCACATATTAGGCTACATTACAATGTAGTCTGAATGCAGAATTCTGCATGAACCTAGATGTAGAATCGATCCAAATCTGATTTCTCAAAGCCTCAAAATTTAAATATTGAAATCATACTCTTATTATTATACTTTGATGCCATTTAAAAAAAAAAATATGATCACCCATTCTCCATTTAGGGGTGTGGGGTTTCCACCAAAGAGAAACTTTTAATCTGTGATTTCTTTGAGGAGTCATTTCCAGAGTGAGAACCCTAGAAGACTGGAGAAGTCTTGTAAAAAATATGAAGTTTAAAGAATATCAATCTGACATGTTTATTAATAATGGATGCTGCTACCAAGCAGAATCCATCCTCTTCTGTAGATGAAGGAAGTGGCAAATTCCGTGTGATGTACAGTACAGCGTTCTGTTATCTAACGGCTATGATGGGACAACGTGAAGGAACGATTGGAGTGGTGGGCTGCCCTTGTTATCTTCTGCAGCATCCAATCCCTGAGATTGTTGCTTCATCCTGCTTTATCCCTTGTTGTAAAGTTGCAATTTTCAACGTCAGATATGGCAGTTTGCTTTTTTCTATAGAGATTTGCAGTCATCCACATGATGGTTTTTCCAAAAAGTGCTTTTCAAGAGGCCACTAGACTTTCTTGGTTTTTGTCTGAAGATATTTTGCTTCCCATCCAAGAAGCTTCTTCAGCTCTGACTGGATGGTGGGGAATGGAAGGATTTATTCTCCTTGCAGACAGCTGGTCATTTGCATCCTTTTAGAGAGTTGTCGAGGCCACTTGGAGGCTTATATGTGCCCTCAGGGTCACCTGGATAGTTCCAATGAGTGTGGAACCTTCCTGGAATTGCTGAAAGAACTATATTGTAGACTGGAGATAGACAATGTCATATTCCCTCCCTCTGTTGAGCGAGGGCTGTTCAATTTTTACATAAATGCCTCTTTCAAACCAGCGGTCCTCTCTGTGCAAAACGTGGACTTTACTGTCTTCAAAAGAGTGTCCTTTGTCTTTTAAATGGAGATGGACTATTGAATCTTGTCCTGATGGATTTGTTCTCCTATTCAGTGGTTCTCAACCTGGGGGTTGGGACCCCTTTGGGGGTCGAATGATGGTTTCTCATGAGTTGCCTAAGACCATTTGGGAAAAGACAAATTTCCCATGGTGTTAAGAACTAAAGCTTCTATTCTGGCACCTTAGAATATATTTTAACTGACCAATCAGGCGTTTACAGTGGGGGTGTCCTTCTGACCTTCCTGCCAATCAGCTTAAAGCTCTGTTGGGAGAATTGGCGCTAGACTTACAGTTGGGGGTCACCACAACATGGGGAACTGTATTAAGGGGTCGCAGCATTAGAAAGGTTGAGAACCACACTGTTGTGCCATGCATTTATGAAGTTGTTGTTGTTGTTTCCCCAATGTATAGATCTGCACATACCTCACTGCATTTTACTGCATATACCACATTGTTCAGTGTTTTATCCTTGGGGCAGACAAGCTTCTGCTTTAGTGTATTCCTGGGTATAAAAGTTTGTCTTAAATAGGACTTGAAATAATGCATGCTGTGATCAAGCAGGGCTAGGAGACCCAACCAGCTTAGAAAAATGTTTTCTGATAAAACAAGCCAGATATGTTACTTGATAAAGTCTGATACATTTATTTCTTTTTTAATAATTAATGCTTGGTTTTTCTGTGATCTTTTCCATGAAGTATTTTTCCCCTATTTCTATTTATTGTTTTTTTTTCATTGCCCATTGTCAACGAGAAATTCTGTTAATCCTAGTTCATTTTATTTACTATATTTTATTGTAAGATATGCAGTATCTTTCCCCCTATATTGAGTTATAATCAGATTACATTGCTTTCATATTGTTTTCATTCCAACATCTGTTGTTGAGATCCAAGGGCTCTGTAATGTATTCTAATTCCTTTGCAGAGTTTTTTGCTGCATTTTTAAATCCCCTCTGAATTTTCAGATGCTTGCTTGTACTGAAGTCGATCTAGTGCTCCATAAAATTGAATGTTTCTCTCTGTCTTTGGCTTTTTTTCCTTCTTAAATAATTCTTTCCCACTTAAGCTGCTGTTTTATTCATTTTTTCCCCTTGCCGTTCTTAGCAGTGACAAGTGTTGGATGTGGTATTTATACATTGGCTTTTCACCTTCCTTCAGTGCTTGCCAAGAGCAGTTTGTGCATGTGTGTGTGTGCGTGTGTGTGTGTGTGTGTACTTTTTGTCTTACCCTTTCCATCCCGCTGTGTTACTTTGGTCTCATGCATCTTTCAGTTTCCTTGACATCTTTATCTGAAGGATATTTTAACATCTAAATAAACGAAAGGCAGATGTTACAAATCACATATTCTTTTCTTGATCCATTTTTTAATATTAAAATATACAATGTACAATATACAAAATCAACTATGGCATTCCCATTTTTTTTTAAAAAAAATATCCATATCTTTTTAGGGATTAGCAGTTGATCTGAATCAACTGCAACTATCGAATTAATGTCGATATTTGATCTGATTTGTATCAGACCTGGAAGCCATCTTGTGCCTGTGGGAAACTGGGAGTGTGGATTGTATGGAGCTGGGGAGATATATAGTCATAATAACACTCCTTTCTCCGAGAGTCAAAGTCACTCTGCCCTGCACCTGGAGGGGTGGGCTTGGGAGGCATCTTCAATTGGGATGGTTCATTGATTGGACCATATGATGGGCGTGTGGATGCTGGGTCAGGGACTTAGACTTTTTGGAGGGTGGGGAAAACCCAGAAGCTTTCAGATATGGGTTTTCCCAGATGTGCCAATATGACATCTCTAATAAAGTGGAGCTTTGAGGAATGCCTAGCCTTGGAGTCTTCTTTCATTGGGGGTGTTACTTGGAACCCTGACAGTTTCAATTGATTTAGAAAACTGGATCAATTTGATTCAGTGTTTCAAACCAGAATGTCAGCTTGTCAGCTTCATCCAACAATTCAATCTGAATCATCTATCAGGTTCAGAAAGTCAATTCAATTCAGAGAATCAAATCAAATTGCTCTTAAAATAAATCAAGTGTTTTCACTCTTCTACTAAATAGTGCAAGCAACCTTTCTAATCTACTCTCTATTGTGGGTGCTTACGATTCTCCCAGCCAATCTACTTGACAATATTTTTAGTAGAGGGAAAACATGGAGTATATATAGTTTTCCCTGGAGAAAGGTTGGGACATAAATCATAAAAAAGGTAGATAGAAATACAGAAAAAACAAGCATTTTTGTGTATTAGAAGTTAATTAGCATTAGTAGCTGAAATTACAACATAAGTGTCTGCATGTTCATTTTCAAGATATTTTCCTTTGTTTTTGGCAATGCATCAAATTTAAGAAAATAAACAGAAAACTGTTTATTGTACGTATGAATACAAATGTGCAGGATACTAAGAGCAATGAACTGGAAATAACCATATCATCTTTAAATAAAATGAGTATTCAACCACTACCCTATTTGAACAACATTACTTGCTTTTTACCAACCTGAATTATATAATAGTGCCTTTAATGCCATATTGTTGTGTCCTTCAGAATACAACATACTATCTGCCAAAAGTTGACAGTGAAATGGCCAATATTTGGTAACGCATATTAATTATTATGTTGATGTTTTTTAAAAATCATGCATGCATACCCATCCAGCTGAACAGTGTTGAAAATAGGCATCACTGTAGCATCATCTTTCATAAAGGAAAACATTTCTCTGAGATCATAGAGGTGTGGAAAATCAAATAAGTTGACAAGGAGTGTCCCTAGAGCATGGTGAATCTCCCACATATCAACTCAACAGATGACTAAAGTCAATAAAGGTAAACACAACAATGTTTGCTTGGATAGCCTGTTTGTACCCACCTATATTCAATAAATGTTGATGATTTCTGTATTCATGGTGGGTACATTTCCAGCACCAGATAGATTTAATTCCAGGCAGCATTATTTGGAACGTGGAAGTAGGGAAAAACCTTACTTCCCCTCCCTTGGGCCATTTCACTCCCTGTTATGCCCTTTCTTGGAGTAGTGGTTGAGTCTTTGTGTGTGTCAGACAAGTTCGTTCCAATCTAAGGTTCCAAGTTGAGCATACTCCTGGTGACATTTTAATTGGGTGTTGGCATTTTCAGCACTATGGACAGTAGCAAATACAGTATCTTTAAATGGGATTGCAATCCTTGCTCCTATCATGTCTGCCCAGACTTTACCCTTTACTGTGATTAGCTGCCACATTTTGAAGATATGATGGACAACTTTCATTATCTGAGTGTATGAAATTGGAGTTCTGGTCTGACACATCTAGATTAGGGAACTTCTTTAGTTGATTCAAGGTGGGAGACTATTCTGCTTGACATAAAGGAGGAAACACTCTTGACAAAAGAGGACAGTATACATGCCACACTCATCCTGCCTGAAAAGAGTGTAAGTTCCTTTTCTTTTCTCAGACCAAGCTGTCAAACAAGTGGAAGTCTCAGTAAGTGCAGTCAGATGGTGGTATTGGTTTTGATTTAATAATTCTATTGACAGGATGCTGGGAATAATTAAAATTTAAGCTTTAATTTAGCAATAAAAACAAAACAAAGAAAATAAAAGAAAGACCTACTGTACTTTAAAATCAATACAATGGCATTTTTTCAAACTGTATTTTAACCAGTTGGGCAAGTGGCAATGTAGACATTAAGAATATTAGTATGATGGGTCACACAGCCAGGTGTTTAGAGTGGATTTGGCATTTTTGTTCATCTACAAAGTATTTCCCGAGGAATTGGGGTACGTCTTGGATACTATGCAGATGTTGTTTAATTATAGTAAAGTATCACTATAGGATGTAAGCTGTTCTAAGTAAAGCCGCCTTTTGCAATTGATGGAGGATGATTTTTTCAATGCTGATAGTGTTCAAGTGATGCTCCAGTTGTTTAGAAATTGCACCCAAGGCAGCAGTAGTTCCTATTTGTACTATTTTTGCTTTCTTCTACTACAGTTGTTCTGCTTCTATTTGCAGGTCTTTATGTTCCTTTCCCCCCTGTTTTTTTTTTTCTTTTATTCTGCTGACTCTAGGTATTTTAATGCCCACTATCCAGAGTTTTTCATGTTATCAGCAATTACAATCACAAACAAACACACACACACACACACACACATATGAGGGAGGGAGGGAGGGAGGGAAGGGGAGAGAGAAAGAAAGAGAGAGAGGTGGCTTAAGTGGTTTAAAGTGTCTTATATGTCATCCGCAAGGGATAAATATAATGCCTGAAAAGTCCCATCAAAAGGACTATGAGCAAATAAGTCTGGAGAGATATTCATGGTTTTCCCTATTTAGGCATTAAAATATGCACTTGCATTTTTAAACTCTGTTTTTATAGTTTGTCCACAGTGTGTCTTTTACAGGGAAGGGTACTGAACTTAGAAAATAATTCTGAATTCCAACACTTAGTCCATTTGTTTTTTGCTGTTGTTTATTTATTAATTGGATTTATATGCCGCCTCTCTCCAAGGACTGTTGTTGTTGTTGTTGTTGTTGTTGTTGCTGCTGCTGCTTTGCTTTGTTTTTGTAGAATAAGTGATCCATTGAGAGAAATAAATGATGTTTGAGTTCATAAACTATACTAACTTTTATATTCGGCTTTCTGGATTAGATAATTCTCCCAAAAATGTTACTGCAGCAGTTTATAAACCATGGCCTATAGATGCATCAGTGGCTATCATTTTAAGGGTCTCTGGAGATTTAAAATTAAGGAGGTCACATGTGATTTCAAACTCTCTGGTTTAGTGTATTGTGTCAACCAAGCATGTGAGTTGAAACCATGACCGGCTACTGATCTGCTACATCTTTATACAGAGTTCACGCCATCTCCAACAAAGCGAACTTGTGGTCCTCCATCTTTCTCAACATCCTCTTACTTTATTCCCTCTTCTTTGAAGGTGGCCCATCTCTGTGTGATTTCATTCTGCAGTTTATATTTCATGGCATCCAGAACATATGATACTCATTCTCCCTTGAGAAAAGTCTCTTTTTTGAAATTCTTGTTAAAGTGGAGGTAATTTCTTGCATGAGCAAGCCTTCTTCAAGTGCTGCTTTACATATCTTATTTCTCTAAGAGGAAAAAATTGAAGAATTTTCTAGCAGAGTAAATTACGCACATTGATTTTGTTGCTAGTGGGCATTGATTGTTCTCCCTGAGCTCAGAAGGAGGCAGCATTTGAAGGTCTGTTCATCATCCTCATCCTCCACCCATTGATGACCAGCACATTGGAAGAAGGTTTAGATAGGTTACCTCTTCTTTGCCTTGGAATGTCTGTATTAATATTATATAAGAGGACAAGTATCTTTGTAGGTTTTTGTTGGTAGTGATGGTTTGATTTGGTTTTAATTTGAGTGTCTATCAACTCACTTCTTTCCTGTATTAGAAAGCAAATAAGTCTCAACAACTCACTTGAGCATCAGTTGAGAAAGGAACAGATGTATCCATCAGAAAATACATATATGCCATGTGCACAATTATTAGGCAAGTGAGTATTTTGACCATATCACCATTTGTTAGGCATATTTTCCACCTTCACCTTGTATAAACTTGTATGCTTAGTTGGCATAAGCATATCAGGTGATGTGTATTTGTGTAATGAGGGAGGGTGTGGCCTAAGGAATCAACAACCTATATCAAAATGTGCATAATTATTAGGCAGCTTCTTTTCCTCAGGCAAAATGGGCTAAAAGAAAAGTCTGAAAAGTCAAAAATTGTAAAAAAAAAAGAAAAAAAGAAGTCTTTCAGAGGAATGCTGCACTCTTGAAATTACTAAGTTATTGGGGCGTGATCACAGAACCATCAACCATTTTGTTGCGAATAGTCAACAGGGTTGGAAGAAACGTGTTGAGAGAAAAAAGACACACATTAACTGCCAAAGATTTGAAAAGAATCAAACATGAAGGGACCTCCAGTGCTGTCATATTTCAAAACTGCAACCTACCTGGAGTTCTCATAAGTACAAGGTGTTTAGTGCTCAGAGACATGGCCAAGGTAAGGAAGGCTGATATCCTACTGAACTAGACACATAAGTTGAAACAAGAATGGACCAAGAAATATCCAAAGACAGATTTTGCAAAGGTTTTATGGACTGATCCTTCATGGACCAGATGGATAGGCCCATGGCTGGATCAGTAATGGGCACAGATGCCAGCAAGGTGGAAGTGGGGCACTGGTATGTGAGCTGGACCTGTTCAGGTTGAAGATGGACTCAAAATCGACTCCCAAACCTACATCCAGTTTGTAGAAGTCACTTTCATCAAACAGTGGTCCAGGGAAAAGTCTGCATCTTCCAATAAGACGATGATTATTATGCAGGACAAAGCTGCATTGCATGCATCCAAGTACTCCACTGTGCAGCTAACCAATAAAGGCCTTAAAGATGAAAGAATAATGATATGCCCCCCCTCACCTGACATAAACCTTACTGTGAACTTGTGGGTCCTTAAATGGGAGATCTACGCTGAAGGAAAACACCTCTGTGAACTGTCTGGAAAGTTGTGGTTGTTGCTGCACAACAAGTTGATCATCAACAGATCAAGCAACTGGCAGACTCCATGAATGGATGGCTTATGACTGTTATTGAAAAGAAAACATCAGTATTGGTCACGGATACATTTTTTGATCGGTCAGAAATGTTTATTTGTAAATTTGGAGTTGTTTCTTTATTATTCTTACTTTAACGGATGAAAATACAGATGGGAAAATTTTCATTTTTTCATTTAGTTGCATAATAATTCTGCACACTAATAATTGCCCGATAATTGTGCAGACATAGATATTCTCCTAAGACAGCCATGAGTTCACTTTCACTTTTTGAAATATTCAGGTTTTGAGGTTTATTAACATTTTAGATTGACCGAAAGCACTGTAGTTGTTCAATAATAAATGTAATCCTCAAAAATACAGCTTGCCTAATAATTATACACACAGTGAGATAGAGCAGTGTTTCCCAACCTTGGCAACTTGAAGATATCTGGACTTCAACTCCCAGAATTCCCCAGCCAGCAATGCTGGCTGGGGAATTCTGGGAGTTGAAGTCCAAATATCTTCAAGTTGCCAAGGTTGGGAAACACTGAGATAGAGTATACTTTATCAGTAGAAAAAAATGGAATGGAAGTCAAATTTTACCCAGTTCTATCATGATGATGGGCACTATTTCCAGATAACATGTGCATACTAGAACTAAATTGTGCTGTGCTTGATAGCTCTATTGTCCCAGGAATGATGTTTCCAATTTTTTGCATATTCGGGATAACGTGACTTTTTGCAATTTTCTGTAATTTTTGGCGAAGTCTTAAAACTTACCACTGTTGTATCTTTTCTTATTTCCCCCCCTGTTCTTCTGAAGCTTTTCTGGTTGTCCGCATTTCTCAATGAGGATAAATCTACTGGGAGAAATTCCCTCCTGATGTCTTCCCTTGGGATTGTATGGATAAATAAAGCAACAAAAGCTGTAAATTGAAAGGAAGATGATTAAAACATAGAATATTCATGCCCACACCTCATGTGCTTGCGCACACACACAAACACACACACTTTGGCCACCACATAACTAAGTACTTACATTCTACTCAAGAGAGTTTCATGCAATTCTCCTTTGGGGCGGGTGGAATCTTGAAAGCACTTTATTTTTTGTGAGATTGAAAGAACTAATATGAAATAAATTTTAGACTCTAGATTATACCTGGCACAACAGTATCTTTGTGTTTATTAATACTTAGCATATGATGAGAACATCCATCTATTAATCTATTATATCCTATTGCATTATTTCCTTCCATGACGTCAGGAGTGGATTCCCATGAATTAATGTTCCTGACTTATTTATGGTTGTGGCCTTATTAAGCCTTTTCCCAACTTTGGGTTTTCTAGATGTGTGGAGCTTATTGTTTCTTAATTCGTAGTCAGAATATCTTTCCATTCTCCTACTAATACATCATATTCATCCTTCTCATGCTAGGAATAACATGACAGAAGAGAAGTAAATGTACATACGTACAATTCTGTATATACACAGTATACAGAATTATAAAACTTCTACAGGGTTATCACAGCAGCCTCATGACTGGATGACCAATTCAACTATCCAGGCCATCACCTCTGGTGTGGCTTTGTGCAGTTCTTGTAGGAAACCAGGGAATGCATGTCATAGGCAATCTTGCACAACATGTTTAATAGTTTGGATATCAGCATCACAATCACAACAAGGGAAATCTTTCCATCCTCACTAATACAGGGGAGAAGTGCTTCTTCCAACATCCGACATATTCTTTGGATATCTTATTAACCATATCTTTGAGTATAGAGACCTATTACATATAAATATATATGGGATCCAGGTCATTGCACCATTGGTCAACCAGGAATAGGCATCAAATAATGCTGTATTCAGCACTTAAATGCAAAATGATGTTGGCCAATTTTATGCATGGAGCACTGAAGCTTAAAATAGTAAGGAGGTTACGCATTCTTTACTTCCAGACTTTGAAATCAAGTCTGGCTGAATATTCTTAATTTTCCTCTGCTGATATTGATATACTTATGGATTTATTATAAGAAATAGGTTGATTGCCCATATGAGAGACTGAAGGATCTTACTGTCAGAGTTGTTCTATTTTCAACTTCTGTTGTCACTTCTCTCTCATCGTTTAGGGTTAAGAAAGAAAACAAAACAGACTCTTGGTTGTTAGGGATAATATTTTAAAATGCACAGTAGCTGAAATATGTAATGATGATCTATTAGGAATGCAGTACTTCGCTCAGAGTATTTGTCTTCTTCTCATGAAGGAAGACTTCTTGCAATGTTTTTACCTGGGAAACAATAGCAACTTTATTTAATAGAAGAATAGAATAGGATAGAATTATTTATTGGCCAAGTGTTATTGGACACTCAAGGAATTTATCTTTGGTGCATATGCTCTCAGTGTATATAAAAGAAAAGATACATTTGTCAGGAATCATGAGATTCAACATTTAATAATAAGCATACCGAAAACAATCAATATTAATATACAGTATATTGTAAGGATACAAGCAGCAGGTTACAGTCCTACAATTATAAGTGGGAGGAGATAAGTGATGGGAATGATGAGAAGATTAATAGTAATGCAGCCTTCGTGAATAGTTTGATAATGGTGAGGGAATTATTTGTTTAGCAGAGGGATGGCATTCGGGGAAAAATCTGTTCTTGTGTCTAGTTGTCTTGATGTGCAGAGGGTAGGACTTGAAACAGTTTATGTCCAGGATGCGAGGGGTCAGTAAATATCTTTGTGGCCCTCTTTTTGACTCGTGCAGTATGCAGGCCCTCAATGGAAGTCAGGTTGGCAGTAATTGTTTTGTTCTTTGGTTCTGATTCTCCTCTAAAGTCTGTGTTGGTCTTGTTGGGTTGCAGCACCAAACCAGACAGTTATAGAAGTGCAGATGACAGATTCAATGATTCCTCTGTAGAGCTGTATCAGCAGCTCCTTGGGCACTTTGAAGATAAGTTTCTGTTTTCAACTATTCCCATTATTAAACTGCACTGCTGCTGTCAAAAATGTAAGTCCCCAGTAGGAAAAGACCACCAAAATAATCACCCAATTTATAAACTATAAATCATCATTTGGTTAATGGATGAATCGGGGATCATGGTTTGGTTCAACTCTTATTTCAAAAGGTGAAAATTAAAATCAGTGTCTCCTGTTAAAGCTTAATTTACCTGTTGTCTGAATAATAACATTTCTGAATTTTTTTTATAACCTATCTTGGGTTCTGTTTCTTGGTTATGCCAGAGCATGAAAGAAAGTCATGCTGGCTTTAAAAGAAAAATACCAGGGAAAGATACTGCTTTACTTTAAAGACAAAAAGAGACTCAACTAAGTGGAATTCCACCCTGAATTGGAGACCCTCCAAAGAGCCAAATACAGAAAACAGTTATTGAAACTAAAACCTTGGAGAAGTTAGTGAGACAGAATATCCAATAAAGGGGGGGGGGTTAAATTTCTACAGGCTTTTCAATAGACACAATGAACTTACTCTGGATTGGAGCATCCATGAACAGCAGTTTTTAAATACTTTTGATACGATATTTTGGGAAGATAACAAAATGGCATACGTCTCTCTGATGAAAGAGGTTGCACATCTAAGATGGCTGGTATGCAGACTGTTGTTTTTCTTCCAAAGCCCACCTGTTGTCATGTATGGTTCATGGCTTCATATATTCTGCTTTATGCCATATGTTGGCTTTATTACAGAGCATCACTTCTTTTCCCTGCAGGAAATGGATTAGGGTTTTCTAGTATGGAAAAAAATGTTCCCACTCCACTAGGTGTGTGTGGGGGAGACCAGTCCAGGTTGCAACAGCTTGTTCTGCCTTTCATCAAATAAAAAGCATGACTATTTATTCATGTTAATCTACGTATTTGGTTCACCTTTGCGTCAAGCAAATAATCTTCATTTAGATTTTCTTTATTTTCTTCAGTACAGGACCTTTTGCCTTTCTTGAACAATGCATCTTGTATCCAGCATGGATGAAGTCATTGACAAATCTTGACAAATGGCAATGACCAGACAATCCTTAAACTAGCTGATCAGGAGGAACTGAATTGAAATGGTTGATTCAGTAACTTAATCTATTTTAATGAGTCAAATGAATTTGGAGAGTTGATCAAATCTACACATTCAAATCATGCAATCAGATAAATTCACATTTCCATATGAATTGTTGGGAGGATGAAGGAAACCCTTCCTGCATAGCCGCAGAAACATCCAAATCATCTAAATCGAGCTGGAGGCATTTTATTATATTTGACTTTCAGATTCAATTTGGAAAGTCAGTTTGATTTAGAGATTCAATCAAATTGCCTTTGAATCAAGTCTCTGCACAGCCTTAATATGTGTGTACATGTGTGTTTGTGTGTGTGTGTGAGAGAGAGAGAGAGAGAGAGAGAAGACTACATGACTTGCTGGTTATTCATACTGAGGGTGATGACAATCTTAACATTCCCAGATGTTTGCCTAGACTTCAGATATGTTGCAGACAAAGAACCAGTTTTGGTGATGGGTTCAAAGCCGGAATTCTCCAAGTATGAGAAGTTGCAGCAGATCTCTACAGGCAACAGTTGACTTAGTCAACAATCTGACATTGTATAAGACAGACACTTAAGGAGTGGTTAAGGGGATGGAGTAGAACCAGGGGGGTCGCATTTCAGCCATAGAAGCTCTCTGGGTGCTTTGGGCCCATTCCTTCTGTCTCAACCCAACCTACTGCACAGATTGTGGTTGTGGTGTGGAAAATCAGAGGAGGGAGTGCTATGTAAGCCACCTTGAGTTCCTTGAAGGATCCAAGGAATACAGAAAAGTGGCTTTAAAAAATTAAACTTTCTCCCACCACTTAGCATGGCAATACAGGTGCCTAGCATCTCTGATGCATTTACCATTTGTCCTCTCAGTAGACCAAGTCTCTGCTTTGCTGTCAGCTCTCTCCTCCTCGCTTTGCCCTGAAGTGTTGGGTTATCATGTGAGAGGTAAAGTTGTTTATATTGTCAGCCTGTCTCAGAGACACCTTTCTCTTCTAAAGAGAAGGAACATTATCCTTCCAGTGTTTTGAACGTATTTTGAAAGCTCACTTCTATTGGTTTCTTTTAACCCTCTTCTCTCCCAAACCCTTTCCCCTCCCTCCACAGCCCATCCCTCGGAGCAAAAAGAGAGAAAAAAAGTATTTTTTAAAATGAATAATAATTTATGTTTAGTATAAAAGAACAATTTAATGGCATCACCAAAGGTCATTTCTCCTCGCCATTAGCATCACCCCTGATTTGTGCTCACAAATGACTTCCTTATCCACCTGCATACATAAATTCACTGCTAAGGAAACGCATCACAAACAATGGAGGAGAAAAAAAACCCAGGAATAAGACCTAACTTCAAAGGACAACGATCTAAGGCTGTCACTGCTGCCAATACCAAACAAAGATCCCTCCTTTAAAAAATAAAATTTAAAAATGACTGCTGCCCTTGCAAGGCAAACTCATTCTGGGACATTTGGTTTTGTTTTTTTTTTAAAGCCTTTTCTACATACATATATATATGTATGTATGTTTTGTACATGGGCCAAAACGTATGTCATTTGACCCTTGTGTTTACTGTCCACATCCACTGATGCACATATCTCTCTCTCAAGTATAAATATATTGTATGTTAGCGCTGTAAATAATTCTTTGTCATGCGTCTCACGTCTTCTCATAGTTATCATATCCTTATTGTTATGTTTAACAGTGTCATCTATTGATTGATAAAACCTACGTGTAAAACTGTAAGCTCCTGGTGTAGTTTATGTAGGTCCCTATTCTCAAATAAAGTCCAAAAAAACACAAAACATTGACTCTGACGACTTTATGCTCAATGTTCATCCACCAGCTCGGTCTGAAGGCAAATCCAAAAAAAATAATAACAATACAAATCTTACAAGTGGTGCCATCATGTGGGATGAAATTCCCCAAAAAAGTGGCCTTCCCAGATCATTCTTCAAGTTGTGTCCCTGATGTTAAGACTTGCCCTCTGTTGCCGAGCAAAACAAAATGTGATGAGAATCACATTTATACTTGAAATAATTCCTCACGTTTGAGATCACTTCTCCGTTTTTTTTTAATTATGAAAGCTTTCTCTCAATTGTGGTATTTTAAAAATGCAAGTGTATATAAAATGCATCAAGTATAAATTACGAATGTAGTAATCCATGCAAATATGCCGCTTTCTTTCATAGTTGCTAATACAATACACCCAGGGAGGAGAAATATTATAAATGAAACAGTTCAAACTCATATGAACATAAACAGGACCCTCTATTTCAATCAAAGCTTGTATCAGAGATCCAATGGCCCCTTCTCTACAGCCACCTTATGACGTAAGAAGGAATAATAAATAGGATGTCAAGATTGATATTTTCTTGTTCAGTTTACAAACCCTTGCCCAATAATGTAGAACAATTCTGGGATGTAATTATCTCATTAATAAATTATATTTTAGGTTTATGGGTTAAAGGAATGCTCTGAAATGAATTTTAAGTAGGTGGAGTTTTATTATCTACTGACGAACCCATCGCCAGCTGCCATATTTCATCTTGTTTTGTTTTTTGTTTTTTATTGTGTTTGTGTTTGCAATTCCATTTGCTGACCTTAATAAATTATATTTTAGGTTTATGGGTTAAAGATACATTTCTATGCCAAGTAAGATTCTTCTACTCAACATTTCAATTCTGTAGGGAAGTCCATTGTCTCAAATACTGTATCCTCAATGATGAATCACATTTTTTTCAGCCACTAGAGGAAGATTCTCAGAATATTTTAACCATCTTACCATTCTTTATTATTTTGCTGCGTACAAACACCACTAAGCAGTATTTCTCTTCCTTCTGTGTGTTTGAATTGCTACTACTGTATTAATAGAGTGGTCATAATTTGAAAGACAACAAGCCTTACAGAAGAATAAGAAAGCAGCAGAACAAATGGAGAGTTCAAGGAGCATGGGGCACGGTCTTAAGAGCTGATAAATCACCGGAAACATATTTCCTTTTTGTGCTTCCTTGTTTTGGAACATCAGAACACCCCTCTGCGGTGCTGACATTAACTAATGAAGATAATTACCAAACAGTCAGTAAGTAGGCTGCTATCCACATTTCCTACTCTACGGTATGTTTGTGAATACTTCTGATTCCATTTAGAATGCCAAATTATTATTTCAAGCATTGCAAAGTTGGGAACGAATAAGCTGGAAATGATTTCAGAGATGTAATGAGGGAAAATTCACCTCCCCTTGAACTGTATCCCAGAGATGACCCACTAACCATTTCTTCTGGATCCTTGTTGAATGAGCCATGGTGGCACAGTGGTTAGAGTGTAGTACTGCAGGCTACTTCTGCTGACTGCCAGCTGACTGCAATTTGGCAGTTCAAATCTCACCAGTTCCAATCTCTCACAGAAATGCAACCTCCAATTTAATCGCCACAACGACACAGGTATGTAGATAGGTTGAATTGGGATAAGGCTTCCCAATGAACTTCTACAACTTGAGATGTACTGCATTGTTCTTGTATAGCCAACGACACAGATGCCTTTAACTGAGAGATCCCTTCACAAGTCAGAAACTTTGTTGCTGATTTTTGTTCACCTATATCATTAGCTTCAGCTTAAATTTCTGTTCCTCTTTTATTAAGAGCGACGATGGCACAGTGGTTAGAATGCAGTACTGCAGGCTACGTCTGCCGGCTGCCTGCAATTTTGAATCTCACCAGGCTCAAGCCTTCCATCCTTCCAAGGTGGGTAAAATGAAGACCCAGATTGTTGGGGACAAGAGGGACTGCTTAGAGAGAGCTGTAAAAACACTATAAAGCCGCATATAAGTCTAAGTGCTATTGCTATTGTTGAAATACATTGCATGCTTATATTCAAACCTGGGAGAAGAAGGAAGAAGATCAAACTAAGAACTTATAAATAGATAGAAAGTTGTAGAAGAAAAGGAAGTAGATTGCAAAGCTAACTCATGTCAAGAGAGATGAAACGCTTACTAAAGACACAATATTGGAAGGGTTAAAAATACGTAAGAGGAGAATGCTGGGAAAACTATTGTGCTGAATTGGCTCCAGAGACAAATTTCACATTGAGGGGTAGATGCCTGAAATTAGCGAATCCCCTTTCTTCCATCTAGAAAGGGTGCAACTAAAAGATTGCTTCACAAGAGGAAATAAGGATCTTGAAACCTTTGGAGATTAGGATAGACTTATGTTAAGAGAAGGTTCACCATTTCCTGCAATACTTTCCTTACTCTGTCAGCTGCATATTGTCACAATGGAAACGAGAAGAAAGAGTCTTCTTAGTCATGTTGCTTTTTTTAAAAAAAGGCATGAAAAAGTACATGAAAAAGAATGCATTTCCACCAGCTCTTGAGCTGACCTAAATTTTATTTGTGCTTACATTGTGGCTCTTCTCATATGACCCATCTATTCCTTTCTAATGGGCTTTAAAGTCAGAGATTACAATGGTGATGGTGATTACTCCTCCGCCCCCAACAGGAATTCTGAAATTATATTCCTCTTTGCAATATATATATATATATATATATATATATATATATATATATATATAAACCACCAATCCAAACCACTCCATTTATATATAAAATGGAGTGGTTTGGATTGGTGGTTTGCTTGTGGACATTTCATTTCCCAACTAGGTAATGACATCAGGGTCCATCAACATCCCATCAGTGTTTCCTACCCAAGTAATGAAATGTCTGCAAACAAATAATTTGCAAACAAATAATAATAAGGGGTGTGCATAAGCACACCATCGTCCATACCATCCTTGTCCTATTGTCTTCGGAGAGGGGCGGCATACAAATCTAATAAATCTAATAAATTGAAATTGATTGATCTATACAGACTTTGCTTTTGTTTATGTTTATACCAAACCTATTATCTTGTACAAGTTTTGACAAACAAACAAATGAATAAAATAAAATAAATAAATAAAATAAATAAATAAAATAAATAAATAAAATAATAAATAAAATAAATAAAATAAAATAAATACATAAATAATCAAGCCCAGTGAGCAGCAAGGACTCTCCAGTTCAACCTTGAATTCCATATACTCCCTCCTACTTTCCCCTCCTAATAAAGCAACTGGGAGAACTATTTAAATCCACCAATCAATGGTCAAACTTTCAAGGGCTCATTTTCAACTCCAGTCCTCTAGATTTTTAAGAAGAAAATCCTTATTTTACAAAGAGTGGGCTGACGCCTCCCCCAATGATGTCCTCTGTTCTATGCAGCATGGAGAAAATCTGGCTGTTGTTTTTATTAGGATCAGATTCAGATAATACTCTAAGTTTGAAATCATTCAGAGATATATTTTTCCCATACCAGTTTTAGAAAGCGAAACAAAGTCAAAATCATCCCTGGCTGTACAAAAAGAGATCCAACAGGGAGAAAGATCAAAGTATTGTTTCTAGTTATATAGCATACAAATTCTTGTTTCTGTATATTGCATTTCAGCTGCTTTCCACTGTGTCTACAGCGATTTCTCAAGGTCTCAGTGTGCAGCTAGTCCTTGACTTATTTTGATTCACTCAAAGACCATTTGAAGCAAAAATAGCACTGAAAAAAGGGGACTTATGGCCGAATTTCACATTTAATGACCATTGTAACATCCCCGTGGTTACAGGATCAAAGTTCAGAGTTCAAAGTTCATTTGACAAGTGATTGGTATTTATGATGGTTGCAGTGTCCCAGGGTCATGTGACCACATTTTGTGAACTTCTGACCAATAAAACCAATGGAGAAGCCAGATTCACTTAACGTTATCACTAACATTTTCACTTAACAACTGTGGCAAGGAAGGTTATAAAATGAGGCAAAATAACCATTTGGTTTAGGAATGAAAATTTTTGCGCTCAGTTGTGTTTGTAAACCAAGTACTATCAGTAATTTGTCTGAGATTCTCCTTCCGAAAAGTGACCGACACAACTCCTCACTCCCAAATTTATGAGAACATGAGGCCCCAAATAAATACTGGATAGCTGGATTTGGCATAGCCCAGATTCTAGCAGCTCAGTTAAATTTGTCTATTCTTGCTGCTATTGAAACTAATGGCTGTGCCGCTTCTTCGAAGGAGCATGTCAGGGCGAAATCATTTTATGGATTCAGATTATGGTCTGCCACAGTAGTTTAGCATTATGGGCCTTGGGAGGGGTAGCGAGTGAGAGGGAAAGTTACTAGACAAAACAAATTCCTTTCTTAGAGTCCAAGGTCATCTTTTGTTCTGCATCAACTGAAGAAAAGAGGAAGTTGATGTAATCCCTGCCCCAGATTGGGTATCGTGGTGGATTTGTGGGTGTGGGGATGTAGAATGAATCTTAACCTGGATGGGAACTGGGAAGATGTTAGTATCAGAATTGTATGTCAGCGCCCCAGATAGCATCTGAGAAATCAAGTTCCAGTCTGTTGTGGTTAGCTCTGGCCCTGCTCCTGCCCCAAGGACTGTGGATGTGGGAGAGACATCCACATGCTGCAGGCCTGTTTTGCCCCCAGTGGAATCTGATGATGAAAGCTCCTCTGACCAAGAAGGGAGGAGGAGAGTGTGGCAGACAGCTCAGAAGGAGATCAATTATCTAGCTCCTCCTTGGATTCAGAACAAGAGTTAATGATACAGCCATGCATGCGGAGAGCAATGCATAGGCAACAACAACTGAGAGATTATTATCAAAGAAAATGAGGCCACCTGTGGTTGGGTGGGGCTGTGGTAATTAGTGAGGCTGCTATAAATAGCAGCCTGTGGGTTTGGCCATTGTGGAGGATTATCTGATCATTGTGCTTCATGACTGCGTTATTGACTTTGACTTTTGTGTGCTGATTTTTCCCTGCTTTGAAACTAAACCAGAGCAAAGTGTGTTTCACTTTGTGAAAGAAGAAGGACTGTGAATTGCCTCACAGCTGCAAGCTAAGTATCACAGGACTGATAAGGGACTTGTATAAATTACCAGTTTGTTTGGAGACAAGTGCTCTTTGCTATACCAAAAGAGGGCTTGGTTTAAATGAATTTTCATTATAAAGAACATTGTTTTGAATTTTCAAATGTGTGTGTGTCTGAAATTGGTACCTGTGAATTTTTGGGAGGATTCTAGCAGAGAGCCCGACAGAACACAGTCCAATACTTTTCACTCAAGGTTTGATTTATTAACAAAGCCATGCTGGTCACGTCTTCCCAGTTCCCACCCAGGTTAAGGTTCATTCTACATCCCCACAACCACAAGTCCATCACAAGACCCAGTCCAGGGCAGGGATTACACCAACTTCCTCTTTTCTTCAGTTGATGCAGAACAAAAGATGACCTTAGACTCTAAGAAAGGAATTTGTTGTGTCTAGTAACTTTCCCTCTCACTCGCTACCCCTCCCAAGGCCCCTAATGCTAAATTACTGTGGCAGGCCAAAGTCTCTGAATCCACACGACGGCTTCGGCCTGACAGAGCAAGTATTCTATTACTTCGGGACCACCTTCTGCCACGTAGCCCCAGCAATGAATGAGAGCCCACAGAGTTGGCCTTCTTCAGGTCCCATCAACCAAAAAATGCTGACTGATGGGGCCGTGGGGAAGGGCCTTCTCTGTGGTGGCTCCGGCTCTATGGAGTCAAATACCTCTGAAGATCCACATCCTCCCCACCTTACTGGCCTTCTGCAAAGCTGTAAAGACTTGGTCCTTCCGGCCGGCCTGCGGCCATTGATTCAATGAAATATATCGTTTAGATCCAGCCATGAGTGGATGTGAGCATTACATATGTGGGTTTTTTAAAATTAAGTATTTTAAATTGTTTTTAAATATTGTTTTTCTCTTACTGTAAGCTGCCCAGAGTCCTTCAGGAGTTGGGCGGCATAACTTAATAAATAAATAAATAATAAATAAATACTAATTGGTATCTATTGCCTAGCATAAATTGCACGATAGCACTCTTTTAAAATTTAAAAATGGATTCCGAGTGACCTATCGCATTATTTGCCATGGGTTTCTACTGCAACCGGGTGCCATTTTACTTTCCACACAAAGCTATAAAGATGATTTGTGAAGTAACATGAATACATCACTCTCAGTGCCAGGCTCCAGCTGCCAAAAATTTGACTGACAACCTCCTCCTTATTTATATCAGCCTAGATAATAGCAGGCTTAATGGTATAAATTCTTTGGATTGGGATTTTACAGCTCCTACTTGGATATTTATTGATCATAAAGTAAAGGAGGCAAACCTCCAGAAGCCCAAAGAATGAGAGAATGAGAACCCACGAATGTCCTCAACAGGCCTCTGGCGTGCCATGTTTTGAGCTAGAAGATCTGCTAGAAACCGAGTTGCAAAACATTGAGAGGACGTGGATTCTTTCTACTGACTAGAAAAGAAAATAGGCTGTAGCAGTCAAGGCGCTGAGACCCAGGTTCAAGTCCCTTCTCAACTCATAGTGATTTTGGACCCGTGCTTCTTATTCAGTCCAAAACTCACTTTGTTGTAGCGATGAAGGATTGAAACCCAGGTTGAACTCCATTGTTGTGGTAAAACGTAGTCTGGATTCCCAGGGTGGTGGGCTGCCTTCGAGAGGTCCAAAAGACAGTGAAGTTTAGATACTTTGGTTGGGAGAAAGAGAGGTTAGGATGGCTCAGAGTATATCTTTAAAGATGATGCAGTTGTTTTAGGGTTAATGCAACAATCCAACACATGCCAATTTACTGTAGTGTCCATCCAGCTATTCCTAACCACCATAGCTTCTCTCTACTTCAGTAATATTTATTTATTTTATTTTATTTTATTAATCAGATTTCTAGGCTGCCCTTCTCCTGGGACTCAGGGCGGCTCACAACAAAGAATACAATACATGAAGAAATCTAATATTTAAATATTTAAATGTACTAAAAACTCACTATTAAAAACATAAAAATCTAATTTACATTAATTCTAAAAATCCCTACACATTTAAGAAACAGAAATCCACATTCATCTTCATCATTCTTCATTCCCTAGAATCGTGATGGCAAACCTGTGGCATGTGAAGCCATATCAGAGGGCACGCGAGACGCTGATTTTGGGGCTTGGGGAAGGCCCTTTCACCCTCCAGATGCTTCAGAGAAGCTTCCCTGAAGCTCTGGAATGCAAAAAAAAAATGCCCAATGGGCAAACCAGATGTTCAGAAAAACAGACTTCCGCTTTGCCTGTTGTGCTGTTTTGTGCACTCCAGAGGGTTCAGGGAAGCTTCCTAAAGCCCCAGAGTGCGAAAAACAGCTCAACAGGCAAGTTTGGAAAATACACTTCTGGTTTTCCCGTTGGGCCATTTTTTCACCGTCCCAGGCTTCAGTGAGGCCTGTGTGCATAGGTGGGGATGGGGGGCAGGATTGTGCACATGCACAAGGGCAGTGTGAGCAGTGCATATGCATGGAGGGGAGAGAAGGGGGTGTGGGCACATGCACACATGCCAGCACACAACATGCATACCCCTTTGGCACACGAACCAAAAAGGATTCACCATCACTGCCCTAGAACAGGGGTAGGCAAAGTTGGCTCTTCTATGACTTGTGGACTTCAACTCCCAGAATTCCTGAGCCAATCATACTAGCTCAGGTATTCTGGGAGTTGAAGTCCACATGTCATAGAAGAGCCAACTTTGCCTACCCCTGCTCTAGAAGAACATATAATTTTTGTATGAGTTTTGGAAGGGTGGAGGGAAATGAACGGAAGCAGAGTTTGTAGCAAAGGAGAGAATCGGTTTCCAGCTGGGTTGTGAAAGGTTTTTGTTGTGCACCCATGTAAATATCCAATATGTAAACAGGTTATGGTAATGTTGCATGTTAAACTGTATCATTTACATACCGGCTGCGGATTGGCTAAACCGCAGCCAGGAAATTTGACCTACAAGGAAAAATCCCTTGAAAAGGGAAACCCAAGCCGCGCGCTTTGCCTAAAACTGCAAATCCCAACTATACACTTTGTTGTAAATTCTATATCACACGAGCTGATTCCAAATAAAAAAAGAATCAGGCGACCACGTGTTCTGCAATTTATTTTGAACTTAACAGTTTTGAAAAGGGCCTGTGTTTCGGTGAAAGTTTGAGTCATACATCTTTTCAAGCGTATTTCCCAAAGTAAGACAGCCATCCCCTTGCTTTTAATACTGAAATCAGAGCGGCTTTATTGCTTCATCTTATTTTACTTCTTTAAAACAAATATTAATTTTCTATTTGTTGCATTTCTTTAGTCCTTAATAAACATCATGTTGTCTCGGTGTTTAATGTGCTTAACAATACAAATTCCATTATTTCTCCATTAGCCCTTTTTTCCTACCATATAGAGAAGCTGTAAAGCATTGTGAAGCAGTATGTAAGTAAGCATACATAGCACACATGCATGATATGTATACATGCATGTATGTATGTAGAGATGTAATTCCAGTAGCAGGAGAGGCTCCGCTCGCCAGAAGACTCTTTCAGTGACTGGAAGTGCTGGATGAGGCCTCAGGGCAGTATGAAATGAAGCAATGTAGTCACTTTGCTTCACTTTTAGAAGTACAGGCATGTTAGTTTGCAAGCCAGCTTTGAAGAGGAGCTTCAAATGAATCTTCAAAGAGCCCAAACCCTTTGAAAGTTCTGCACAGCCTCCATCGGCTTCTCCCTGGGTTCGTTCTCCTTTTTGAATTGCACCGAGTGTGACTCCTCAGCTCTACATATAGAAATGAGAAATAATTTTGCTCTGTTTTATTTTTCGGAGGGGGATGTGGGCGGGTGGGGAGAAAGCCCTCATTTGTAAATTACCCAATTTGCTCGCATTGCCTAGGCCCCTGATGGCGAACCTGTGGCATGTAGAGCCTTCCCTGCGGGCACGCCAGACGTCTCCCCAGACCAGCTCCTACTGTGCATGCGCACACAGCTCCTTCTGGCCTCTGCCATGGGTGGACGTGTGGGGAATGCAGGAGCCTGGGGGTGGCGCTCAAATTGCATTTTGGAGGTTTGTGCAGATGTGCGTGGTGGGCCCTTGTGGGCCCCATTTTGGGACTGGAAGGCCTGCTGCACCAATCTGGAAGCCAAAATGGGGTTCAGGGGGTACTCACCTTGCATTTTCTTTCTATCTATCTATCTATCTATCTATCTATCTATCTATCTATCTATCTGTCTGTCTGTCTGTCTGTCTATCCAATCTATCACTCTATCACTCTATTTATCTACCTACCTACCTACCTACCTACCCATCCATCCACCTATCTATTATCCATCATCATCTCTCTCTCTCTCTCTCTCTATCTATCTATCATCCACCATCCATCATCTCTCCCTCCCTCCCTCCCTCCCTCCCTCCTCCCTCCAGGAAACCGTCAATCTCCTGGTTTCTAGACTGGTGCCATAGCCACTAGACCAAACTGACTTCCAACATGGGAAGATCCAGCCCAAAATATCTAGACATCAAGAAGCTCTATAAGTCCAAGTACAATCTGTTTGCAAGAAGATGATTTTATACAAATGCAGGCAAAATCAACTTGAAGTTAATATATAGTGATCTAAATACATAACATTTTTAATCCAAGGACAATAGTCTAAAGATAGCTCTTATTAACTCCAACAAAGGACTTTATGAATAATGAACACTGAGATTGAAAAAAATGCAGCCGGTTACATCTTTGAGACGAAATTCCTAAGTTTAACTTCAGAACAAACATGCACAATTGTGCATTTCTATTATTATTATTATTATTATTATTATTATTATTATTATTATTATTATTATTAACACAGCAAACGAGATCACTATGCTAGATTTCATATTCAGTACTTGTCCACCTGTCTGGGAAGAGTTTGATCTGGTGACACCTGATGAAGTGGACAAGGCCATTGGATTTGTGAGTTCCGCCACCTGTTTACTGGATCCGTGTCCCTCCTGGTTGGTTTCGGCCAGCAGGGAGGTGACACGGAGCTGGGTCCAGGAGATTATCAACGCTTCCTTGGGGAGGGGAGTTTTTCCAACACTCTATAAAGAGGTGCTTGTGCGCCCCCTCCTCAAGAAGCCTTCCCTGGACCCAGCCGTACTTAATAACTATCGCCCAGTCTCCAACCTTCCCTTTATGGGGAAGGTTGTTGAGAAGGTGGTGGCACTCCAGCTCCAACGGTCCTTGGAAGAAGCCGATTATCTAGGTCCCCAGCAGTCGGGTTTCAGGCCCGGTTACAGCATGGAAACTGCTTTGGTCGCGTTGATGGATGATCTCTGGCGGGCCCGGGACAGGGGTTTATCCTCTGTCCTGGTGCTCCTTGACCTCTCAGCGGCTTTCGATACCATCGACCATGGTATCCTTCTGCACCGGCTGGAGGGGTTGGGGGTGGGAGGCACTGTTCTTCAGTGGTTCTCCTCCTACCTCTCCAGTCGGTCGCAGTCGGTGTTAGTGGGGGGTCAGAGGTCGACTCCGAGGTCTCTCCCTTGTGGGGTGCCCCAGGGGTCGGTCCTCTCCCCCCTGCTATGTCTACATGAAACCGCTGGGTGAGATCATCCAAGGGCATGGGGTGAGATATAATCAGTACGCCGATGATACCCAGCTTTACATCTCCACCCCATGTCCAGTCAATGAAGCAGTGGAAGTGATGTGCCGGTGTGTGGAGGCTGTTGGGGCCTGGATGGGTGTCAACAGACTCAAACTCAACCCGGATAAGACGGAGTGGCTGTGGGTTTTGCCTCCCAAAGACAATTCCATCTGTCCATCCATTACCCTGGGGGGGGAATTATTGACCCCCTCGGAGAGGGTCCGCAACTTGGGCGTCCTCCTCGATCCACAACTCACATTAGAGAACCATCTTTTAGATGTGGCGAGGGGGACGTTTGCCCAGGTTCACCTGGTGCACCAGTCGCGGCCCTATCTGGACTGGGACTCATTGCTCACAGTCACTCATGCCCTCATCACCTCGAGGTTTGACTACTGTAATGCTCTCTACATGGGGCTACCTTTGAGAAGTGTTCGGAAACTTCAGATTGTGCAGAACGCAGCTGCGAGAGCAGTCATGGGCTTACCTAGGTATGCCCATGTTTCGCCATCACTCCGCAGTCTGCATTGGCTGCCGATCAATTTCCGGTCACAATTCAAAGTGTTGGTTATGACCTTTAAAGCCCTTCATGGCATTGGACCAGAATATCTCCGAGACCGCCTTCTGCCGCACGAATCCCAGCGACCGATTAGGTCCCACAGAGTGGGCCTTCTCCGGGTCCCGTCAACTAAACAATGTCGGTTGGCGGGCCCCAGGGGAAGAGCCTTCTCTGTGGCGGCCCCGACTCTCTGGAACCAACTCCCCCCGGAGATTAGAACTGCCCCTACTCTCCCTGCCTTCCGTAAACTCCTTAAAACCCACCTTTGCCGTCAGGCATGGGGGAACTGAAACACCTCCCCCGGGCATGTACAATTTATGCATGGTATGTTTGTGTGTGTGCTTGTTAGTAAATGGGGTTCTTTTTTAAACTTTTTAAAATATTTTAAATTTATTTGGATTTGTTACGATTGTTATATTTTGCTGTGAGCCGCCCCGAGTCCGCGGAAAGGGGCGGCATACAAATCTAAATAATAAATAAATAATAAATAAAATATTTCATCACCAGTCGGGCACTTCCTAAGCACCTAGGGCTGTGTGATGTAGCGGCGAATTATGTGTGCCGACCCCAGTAAAGTGGCCTTTTGCAGTTGACAGATGGAGATTTTTGTCAATTCCGATTCCGCTGAGATCTTTTGGCACTGCGCCCAGCGTGCCAAGGACCACTGGGACCACTTGTTGCAACTCAATTTTCAGATCTTCGTATTTCACAAATTTCTCTAGCTGCTTCTCAATTCTGCTGTCTCTTGGGATTGCAGAACTGAGGAGAAGCAGATGATGATGATGATGATGATGATGATGATTATTACTATTATTATTATTATTTTTATTATTGAGAGGATTTATTTTACTTTCTTTCTTTCTTTCTCTCTCTCTCTCTGTCTACTAAAGAGGTCATTTTCAATGCTGCATTTCTTAAAATAATTGCTGTTTGGATCTTATAGCCATGTTTAAAACCTGAAAGCTTTGTTTCAAGTAAAAATAAACAAAGCCCTTTGGATGTGCAACACAGAAAGCACAGTTCTGTTGGACGACTCTGTCGTCTGCCTTCAGGCTCCCTTTACATCTCCTTGATATTTCACTTTGCCAGTAACAGATGAGTCAGCAGCTGAAGGAGCATCTAATGAGGCTAGTCCTTAAAGAGCCAAGAAATAAACTACAGCCAGCATGTTCAGGGGGAACAGAAATGGATCCTCTGAGCCTAGATGATCCAACCATAGCCGGTTAACTTCTGATTGATCCTTTCAAACATGGGTGCACGCACCTGCATGACCTTCTCTAGATAATGGCTTGAAAAATGACTGTCAGTTTCCTAGGCCTACGCAAAAGTCCGACTGAATTTATTTTCTACATTCATGAAATGTCCACTGAGCATCAATGCAACAAACAAAGGCTGTCAATATTTTCTTTTAAAAAAAGAAAGAAAAGAAACATGCATATAATAGCAATAGCCCTTAGTCTTGTATACCACTTCTGTTGTGGTTAGCTCTGGCCCAGCTCCTGCCCCAAGGACTGTGGATGTGGGGGAGACATCCACATGCTGCAGGCCTGTTTTACCCCTGGTGGAATCTGCTAATGAAGGCTCTTCTGACCAAGAAGACATGAGTGACAGGGAGGAGGAGAGTGTGGCAGACAGCTCAGAAGGAGATCAATTATCTAGCTCCTCCTTGGATTCAGAACAAGAGTTAATGATACAGCCACGCATGCAGAGAGCGATGCATAGGCAACAACAACTGAGAGATTATTATCAAAGAAAATGAGGCCACCTGTGGTTGGATGGGGCTGTGGTAATTAGTGAGGCTGCTATAAATAGCAGCCTGTGGGTTTGGCCATTGTGCAAGATTATCTGATGTTGTGTTTCGTGACTGCTTTACTGACTTTGACCTTTTGTGTGCTGATTTTTCCCCGCTTTGAAACTAAACCAGAGCAAAGTGTGTTTCACTTTGTGAAAGAAGAAGGATTGTGACTTGCCTCACAACTGCAAGCTAAGTATCACAGAACTGATAAGGGACTTGTACAAATTACCAGTTTGTTTGGAGACGAGTGCTCTTTGCTATACCAAAAGAGGGCTTAGTTTAAGTGAATTTTCATTATAAAGAACATTGTTTTGAATTTTCAAACGTGTGTGTGTCTGAAATTTGTACCTGTGAATTTTTGGGAGGAGTCTACCCGAGAGCCCTCTCAAAGTGGTATTACAGCATCAGCCTATTGTTCCCAACAATCTGGGTCCTCATTTTATCCACTCGAAAGGACGGAAGGCTGAGTCAACCTTGAGCCTGGTGAGATTCGAAATTGCAGGCAGCCAGCAGTCAGCAGAAGTAACCTGCAATACTGCACATTCTAACCACTGTGCCACCAGGGCTCTTAATAAAATAGGAACAGAAATTTAAGCTGAAGCTAATTATATAGCTGAACAAAAGTGAGGAACAAAGTCCCTGACTTCTGAATGGATCTCTCAGTTAAAGAAGGGATCTGTGTTGTCGGCTATACAAGAACAATACAGCTGATGACAGTACATCTCGAGTTGTGGAAGTTCATTGGGAAGCATTATCCCAATTCAACCTATCTACCTACTGTTGTGTTTGGGCTTGGGCCAGCCATTGTTCCCACAGATGGGAGAGATGCGGCACAAAGTGAGTGCGAAAGCCTGGCTGATAGCCAGGAAGAAGTGGCAGACAGCCATGAGGATGAGGCCACTGGTTCAGAAGAGTTGGCAGACAGCACGCAGGACCCAGTAGACAGCCCAGGGGATTTGGCAGGCAGTCCCTCAGACAGTCTATCTTCCTTGGATTCCTCTGCAGACCAGCTCATAGACATGCGTAGCCGAAGAGCCATGCAGAGGAGGGATCAATTGAAGGATTATTACCGGTGATCAGAGTAGCACTTGGGCTGGGTGTGGTTCTTATACTGCGGGCTGGGTGTGGTTCCCTTAATGAGGGCTAAAGGTATAAACGGGAACAGAGGCAAAAGGCAAACTGTGGCTGTTTATCTGTGTGACTTTGTGGTTCCTGCTCTGAAGTTTCTGTTTCGTGCCTTTGGATTTCAACCCAGCCTTTTCAGGCACGTGGGAGGTGAAACCTCTGGGACTTGCTGTTTGCTCTCGAGTCTCCAAGATTCAGAGGACTCCTGAAACTTTTCTGCTCCATGCAGGTTGTCTTTGTTTGCTTTTTCCTGTGTTTTATATTTGGGCTGATTTACGCCTTGCACTATCGTTTATTCCTGAGAAGAAGGACTGTTTTGGTTAACCCTTTTTTGTTTGTTTAATACAAGTTTGCTGATTAGACCAGCACGTGTGTGTTTTATTTCTTTTCCTTGGACTGTTACTAATTGCCTGAGCCCAGTCAGGCAGAACACCTACCTGTATTGTTGTGGAGATAAAATTGAAGGTTGCAGTTCTGTATAGTTTGCCTTGAGTTCGGGAGGAAAATTGCAACATAAATCCCTCTGAGAAATTCTGCTTCCACTGAATCAGGGGATAATGAGTTGAGAGCCACAACTCAGCTTTCCTATTTCTGAAGGATCACGAGGCCATTCTGGAACAGTGTGAGAAACAGCACAGCTGGTTAACCCCAAATTTCCAAAATGGCGGCAAATCTTCAGATGGTAAAATTTGCTGGACAGTAAAAGTCAGCCTTTGAGAAAACAATGGAATGCAAATTGATGGTTCCTTAATAAAAGCTTGATTGGAAATGAAAGAGCCAAGAGATTTATTTTTAATCGGTGCAGCCCAAAATGTTTGCATTTGAATTCTATAGTCAACAGGTCTACAAAAAATATATATTTTGTAATCGTCGCAGTTGACCTTGTACTTTTTTAAATCATTTTTTTTGTTTTGATTTCAAAAATGTATATATTTTTTCTGTAGCAGCTATAGTTTCCATGGAGCATCATCATCATTATAAGGTATAAGAAATATACTGGTGGTATTAAAAAAAACAGTAATCTACATATCAGTTAAAAGACAAAAATGCTTCTATATCAGACACTTTATGTGACAGAGAAAAATTAAGCATATTTTTGGAATCAGCACATCAAACTCCATAAAATACACATGTTACTTTTGCGGATTATTTTTTTTGTGTTGACCAGTGTTAAAGGTGTGTACCTTTTTATTTTGTTAATTCTCTGAGCGGAACTTGACTCCATGCAATCTGTAAATGGTTTGTTGGGGACACAATCTGAAGTTAGTTGGGGGAAAGATCAAAAGCAACATGAGAAAATATTATTTTACTGAAAGAGTAGTAGATCTTTGGAACAAACTTCCAGCAGACGTGGTAGATAAATCCACAGTAACTGAATTTAAACATCCCTGGGATAAATATATATCCATCCTAAGATAAAATACAGAAAATAGTATAAGGGCAGACTAGATGGACCATGAGGTCTTTTTCTGCCGTCAGACTTCTGTGTTTCTATGTTTCTATGTTATTCATTACAGGTTTTTTTCCTCCTTCAACTCTGCAGTTCAGACTCTAATCCTGGGACTTCCTGGTGACTTCCAATTCAAGGACTAACCCAGTCTGATTCCTTTGTTGTTGTTATGTTTTTTTTCAAGATTAGTCAAGGTCATCTAAGCGCTGTAACCTGTGCTACATCGACATCTGTCTGCAATTTCTCTGAAGTTTTCTTCCCTGAGAAAATGTCTTTCGTATTTTGTAGTATTCCATAGGGTGTTCTGAGAACAAGCTGAAACTTCAGCTACTGGTAAAACATTTCAACCATGAAAGATGGTACAGGCCTCACACACCAACGGTGCCTCTTGGCCATCAGAAGTGTTATCAGTAAAAGTTTCTGGAAGGCCCCTAAAGGGTGCAAAAGATGACAGATCTTCTTTTCAAGAGATCCCTTGGAGAGAGAAGTCATCCCACTAATATATTTCTGCAAATACTTTGTACAAATGTTGCAGCCCTGATTCTTGCCATGGTAGGATGGATCTGCCCTTTATCACTGCTCCAAAATCAAGGGAGATGCTTTGGAATTCAATTAGCCAAACAGTTGCCACAGCAACCAGTACAGCAAACATGCCAACTTAAATGATTTATGCTGGCAGAAACCACTTCAAATAGGAATAAATTTAATACTGCGTCTAGGAATGGAATGCTTCTGCCATGCGAAAATTGTATTTCTACTCTCCTCCGTTCTCCCCAGTGGTAGTCCTCAAGGCTGTGATGCAATATAAATGAAGGGAGAGCGTAACATAGATATTTGAGTTGAAAGACTCTGCAATGTAGGTATCACGCCAGGTCAGATGTTGGAAGATCTAATGAATGTGTGCCTCAGATAGGCTCCTCAGGCTTGGTTCAGGCATAGCTGAAAGTGAAAGCTGACTGTAGGGGTCAGACAAATCCATGCTTTGGCTAAAATAACATTATTAGGGATGTGGGAAAAAGAAAGGAAAATCAAGGGAGCTGGAGAAGAATGAAATGTTCTGGAACCGCAATAATACACGAGCACACAATAGATACAAACTTAAGGTAAAACGCTCCAAACTCAATTGCAGAAAATACAACTTCTGCAACAGAGTGGTCAATACCTGCAATACACTACACAGACGCTTTGGTTTCATCCCCAAATCCCCTAAATTTTAACCTTAAACTGTCTACTGTTGACTTCACCCCATTCCTAAGAGGTCTGTAAGGGGCATGCATAAGCACACCAATGTGCCTAACGCCCCTGTCCTTATGTCCCCTTTTATACATATTCATTTCATGTATTATTAATAACTGTGTTTATACCTACATAAACATAGCACAGTGGTTAGAGTGCAGTACTGCAAGCTGCTTCTGCTGACTGCTGGCTGTAGTTCGCCAGTTCAAATCTTACTAGGCTCAAGGTTGACTCAGCCTTCCATCCTTCCAAGGTGGGTAAAATGAGGACTCAGATTGTTGGGGGAGATATGGTGACTCTGTAAACTGCTTAGAGAGGGCTGTAAAGCACTGTGAAGCGGCATATACTGTAAGGCTACGTGCTACGTGCTATTGCTACATCTGTTGTCTAGTACAGTGTTTCCCAACCTTGGCAACTTGAAGTTATTTGGACTTCAACTCCCAGAATTCCCCAGCCAGCATTCTGGGAGTTGAAGTCCAGATATCTTCAAGTTGCCAAGGTTGGGAAACACTGGTCTAGTACATGCTTGACTACATACATACATACATACATACATACATACATACATACATACATACATACTAAAAAGACATTTTAAACAGTATATGTAAAAAAGATATATATATATAAAGGGAGTTTTTGCTAAGTGATGCTATGAAATAGTTAGTTTGGGGAACACAGGTAAGGAATGCAGCCCAGCTCCAAGAAGAGAAGCAACCTGGAATTGAGGCTAAACCTCTAGAGAAACTAACAGTGAGGACAATTAACCAGTGGAACAGCTTGCCTTCAGACATTGTGGGTGCTTCATCACTGGAGGTTTTTAAGAAGAGACTGGATAGCCACGTGTCAGAAATGGGATAGGGCAGTGATGGCGAACATTTTTTCCCTCGGGTGCTGTTGTGGTTAGCTCTGGCCCAGCTCCTGCCCTAAGGACTGTGGATGTGGGGGAGACATCCACATGCTACAGGTCTGTTTTGCCCCCGGTGGAATCTGCTGATAAAGGCTCCTCTGACCAAGAAGACATGAGTGACAGGGAGGAGGAGAGTGTGGCAGACAGCTCAGAAGGGGATCAATTATCTAGCTCCTCCTTGGATTCAGAACAAGAGTTAATGATACAGCCACGCATGCGGAGAGCAATGCATAGGCAACAACAACTGAGAGATTATTATAAAAGAAAATGAGGCCACCTGTGGTTGGGTGGGGCTGTGGTAATTAGTGGGTTTGGCCATTGTGGAGGATTATCTGATCGTTGTGTTTCATGACTGCTTTGCTGACTTTGATCTTTGTGTGCTGTTTTTTCCCTGCTTTGAAACTAAACCAGAGCAAAGTGTGTTTCACTTTGTGAAAGAAGAAGGACTGTGAATTGCCTCACAGCTGCAAGCTAAGTATCACAGAACTGATAAGGGACTTGTACAAATTACCAATTTGTTTGGAGACAAGTGTTCTTTGCTATACAAAAAGAGTGCTCTGTTTATTTGCATTTTCAGTATAAAGAACATTGTTTTGAATTTTCAAACGTGTGTGTGTCTGAAATTGTATCTGTGCATTTTTGGGAGGATTCTACCAGAGAGCTGAACAGAACAGGTGCTATCGTGCATGCGTGAGTGCCCACACCCATAATTCAATGTCTGGGGAGGGTGAAAACAGCTTCCCCTGCCACCCGGAGGCCCTCTGGAGGCCAGAAATGGGCTGTTTCCCAACTTCTGGTGGGCCCCGTAGGCTTGTCTTTTACCCTCCCCAGGCTCCAAAGGCTTTCCTAGAGCCGAGGGAGAGTAAAAATGCCCTCCACCATCCCCCTGGAGACTCACTGGAAGCCAAAAATGCCCTCCCAGAGCCTCTGGGTGAGTCAAAAATTAGTGGGCCGGCACACACATGTACATTGGAATTGAGCTAGGGCAACAGCTTGTGTGCCAGCAGATATGGCTCTGCATGCCACTTGTGGCACCCATGCCATGGGTTTGCCATCCCTGGTATAGGGTCTTACACTTGAGCAGGGGGCTGGACTAGAAGACCTGCACGATCCCTTCCAGCTCTATTCCGATTCTAAATAAACAGATTTTTTTTCCCGTTCTGTCTTGGGCAAGCTTGAAATGTAAAGTTTCCAGAATAAAATTCAACTTTGCTCAGGAAATTTGGTAGTGTTATACACATTGCCTTTTCCGGTTAGCATTTTATTAGTTTGGACATGATCTCAACCAGACCTTTGGTGGTTATGAATCCAGCCTGGTCACCAGACACCCACCCACAATAATAATTTAGCAGATCCTGCTCACGGAACCATTTCTACGCAGGCCAGAAGTCAGCACCAATGCTCGTAGAGGACTAGAGTTGACGAGCGTAAATATATCCCCAAATACATGCTCTTGACATATTGCCAGCGTTGTGCAGCCAAAGATGCCACTTTAGTACTGAAGTGCCCCCACAGGAGCAGAAACAGGAAAATATCCAGAAAGGTCAATGGGCAAAACATGGAGCTCAATCAAACGATTATGCAAACAAGACTCGGTCCTTGAATGTGAGCCAGCAGTTGCTCCAGCTGGGAAGGATTGTTACTCCAACCTTGCAAGGATTTTTTCCCCCCTGCAACTCTCTCACTCATGTGCTCACTGATGAGCAAGAAGAGAGGGGAAATGATTGAATCTATCCACTGATCTGTGGCTACTCATGCCGGAAAAGTAAGCTCTGAAGATGTGCTATTTCTATTGATAATCCAAGAATATACAAGTAGTCCTCGAATTATCAACAGTCCATTTAGTGGCCGTTCGAAGATATAACGGCATTGAAAATTAGAGTAGAGTACAATAGAGTAGAGTACAGTAGAGTGGAGTAGAAGAGTAGAGTAGAAGAATAGAAGATAAGAGAATAGAAGAGAACAGAACAGAATAGTTTTGACTCCGCAATGAAAGATAGGCCACCATGTAAAGCGACAACCATACTTCATGTTGACAATTTCTCTGGGTTCCTCTTCGCTTCTGCTATAATTTCTGAAACAAATATTATAACAGAAATAACAGAGTTGGAAGGGATCTTGGAGGTCTTCTAGTCCAACCCTCTGCTAAGGCAGGAAATCCTACATCACTTCAGACAAATGGTTATCCAACATCTTCTTAAAAACTTCCAGTGTTGGAGCATTCACAACTTCTGGAGGCAAGATTCCATTGATCAATTGTTCTAACTGTCAGGAAATTTCTCCTTAGTTCTAGGTTGCTCTCTCCTTAATTAGTTTCCACTCATTGCTTCTTGTTCTACCCTTGGGTGCTTTGGAGAATAGCTTGACTCCCTCTTCTTTGTGGCCGCCCGAGATATTGGAACACTGCTATCATGTCTCCCCTAGTCCTTCTTTTCAAATGATTTTTGTTCATTTTTCACACTTACTACTGTTGCAGACTATCCATGGTCATGTGATTTACATTCGGACACTTGACGTGTGGTTCATATTTATTTACTGCAGTGTCCCAGGAGATGGGGTGGGGGGGGTCACATGATCCTCTTTTGCGATCAAGTCCATGGGGAAGCGAGATTCACCTACTCATTTAACAACTGGACCGATTCCTTTAACAAAGGGGGCAAGCAAAGAAGTCCTAAAATGGGGTCAAACTCACTTCACGAATTTCTCACTTGGCAACATAAATTTGGGGCTCAATCGTGGTCGTAAGTCAAGGACTATCTGCACAGTGCCTTAAATCACTTGCATAGGTTTAGGAAACAAAGCCAATGAGGACATTCTGCTCCTTAACAAATAAGTAGATAAAAATGATCATCTGTACTTTTTATTTTATACTCCTGTTCACTCAGTCTAGACATTTCACGCCCAAGCCAGCTCTTTATGCATGCACAATAATATGTGGAAACAATCAAAGCCCAACAACTTTTTCCTTTTTCTTTTCTTAAGGGAAGAATTTATGCAGGCGTATAAAGTTGCCAAAAATAATTGGGAAGGACAATAATCTGGGGGCAGGCTGGTCTTCTCTTTTGCAAACGCTGTGGGTTTTCTCTCTCCCCCCCCCTCTCATCTACTCACTGTCCTGATGGTTACAATTCTCCAACACCAACAACTATCCCCTAGAGTAGAAAGACTTAGAAAGTTAAATGAGCTTGGGGACCTTGAGAGCAACACTGCATTAATTTGGATGAAGTATGCTCACTGGTGATCTGGCAGCCTCTGTTAACTGGATGCTGAAGCTTACAAAAGACCCATGAATAAATAAGAACTATGGTGTCTGAAGGGGGGGGGAGTGCCTCGTGAAACTTAGGACTTGCTGTATCCTCTTAATGTGAAACGATGCCATGGTTCCATTCGCACGAGTGCCCCTCCCTCCAGTTCAGAAGTGACTAAGCGTTGGAGCTTGGAAAAGAGGTAGCTTAGATTAAAGGGTACAATTCATTCCTTTCTCTCCAGGACATCACCTTGGATGCCCTCTGAAGACTAAGATGGAGTAGAAATCAAACAAATAAAATAAAAGGAACCAGGCTGAAGCCAGGAAGAGCTTTGGTGTCGCAGTGGTTAGAGTGCAGTACTGCAAGCTGCTTCTGCTGACTGCTGGCTGTAGTTCAGCAGTTCAAATCTCACCAGGCTCAAAGTTGACTCAGCCTTCCATCCTTCTGAGGTGGGTAAAATGAGGAGCTAGATTTTGGGGGTGATATGCTGACTCTCTGTAGATTACTTAGAGAGGGATGTAAAGTACAGTACAGTGAAGCGGCATATAAGTTTAAGTGCTATTTCTATTCTGATATAAGCTTCCGCCATCTTCAGGTGGAGATCCAGCATGGATCACCATCTCCACTGATTTTCTGACTTTGGAAGAGGTGAACTCTCCCTCCTTCCCTTCCCTTACCTCCAGTGGTGGGTTACTCCCAGTTCAGACTGGTTCTTAGAATTGGTAGCAGTGGGTGGTGGGTGGGTGGATGGAAGGAAGGAAAGACAGACAGACAGATAGATAAATCGATAGATAGATACGGATGGATGGATGGATGGATGGATGGATGGATGGGTGGGTGGATGGAAGGAAGGAAGGAAAGACAGACAGACAGACAGACAGACAGACAGACAGACAGACAGATAGACAAATCGATAAATAGATACAGATGGATGGATGGATGGATGGATGGATGGATGGATGGATGGATAGATGGAAGTAAGGAAGGAAAGACAGACAGACAGATAGATAAATCGATAGATAGATACAGATGGATGGATGGATGGATGGATGGGTGGGTGGGTGGGTAGTAGGTATGTAGGTATGTAGATATGTAGGTAGGTAGATAGATAGATAGATAGATAGATAGATAGATAGATAGATAGATAGATAGATAGATAGATGAGGGGACAGACATGTATAGACAGATATGTATATACATACAGAGAGACAGAGAGACAGACAGACAGACAGACAGACAGACAGACAGACAGACAGACAGACAGACAGACAGACACTAGATGGAAACGTATACATAGTAGGTGAATTAGAGCACCACCCCCCTTCTCAGCCAGTAACCAGAATTGATAGCCTTGCTAGCTAAATCTCACTATTATAATTTCCTTTCTCGGCACCCCCAACCTCCAGCCTCTCTGCATTAATTTCCAAATCTCCCCTCGAAAGCCTCGCCATAAAAATGCATATGTAAATCTCCGTGCACATTTTTCCCCAATGTATGAAAAAAGTCCAGCTCAGTATAAACTTACATTACGTATTCATGTCAGTGTGGGAAGTATGATAAGACAAGGCACTTTTCTCCACTACAAAGACCTATTGAAATAATAAAGAATTGCATGCCAAAACATCTACGTCTTTAGTAACTCATTCTTAAATGAAGCCTTTGTTCCACTAAGACCTGGGGCATTTCTACCAGAACAGCTGAAACTGCCTTCTTCATAGCAAGGGTGAACCTTTGCAACAAAAGGATGTTAACCTTATTCTACTCTCTGCCCTTGGGCAGGCTTTGGTTTAATTTAAAATAAGTCTTTGGTTTCCAAAATCTGCAACAACACAAAATTGTTTCCCCTTAGCTATTTCACTCAGCTTTATTTATTTTGATTGAGCCTTTTTATGTTGGCCCTGAATTGTTTATGAGATGCTTTCTTCCTTCTTTCATTTACCACCACTTAGAACCAGCCCCTGCAAAAGCGAAATGAATGGTTCGCTTGGAAAGACACGTGCTGGCGAGGTAATTAAAAGCAGTGATGGGGCAAGCATCGTTTTTGGTCCATCTGGTGCTGGGGTGGGTTCCCAGCATTGCGGTCTGGTGCAGGCGCTCCAGTAGTGGCCAGGGGTGGATTCCTGTTACCACTGTTACTGGTGCACCACGTGTGCAGCTTCTATGCTCCTGCATGTGTGCATGCACGTCCCAGTGTTTTTGCTTCTGCGCATGTGCAGGAAGCAAAATCTCACAAGGAGACATGTAAGCGCAAGCACAGAAGCAAAAAATCACCAACATCTTATGCATGCACACATCGCCTCACGAGATTTTGCTTCCTGCGCATGTGCAGAAGCAAAATCATGCTGGGACGCACATGCGCAGCACAACACAATTCAAAGTGTTGGCAATGACCTATAAAGCCCTACATGACATTGGACCAGAATACCTATGGAACCACCTTCTGCCGCATGAATCCCAGCGGCCGATGAGGTCCCACAGAGTTGGCCTTCTCTGGGTCCCGTCGACTAAACAATGTCATTTAGCGGGGCCTAGCGGAAGAGCCTTCTCTGTGGTGGCCTCGGCCCTCTAGAATCAACTTCCCCCATAGATTCAAACTGCCCCCACCCTCCTCGCCTTCCGCAAGACTCTGAAGACCCATTTATGTCACCAGGCATGGGGGGATTTAATGCCCCCCCTTCTGACTAGCAAGACTTGAGTATGGTATATTTGTGTAGTATCGTTTTTTAATGATAGTGGGTTTTTAATTTAGTTTTAACCATTAGATTTGTACTGTATTGTTATTGTTGTTGTGAGCCATCCCAAGTCCTTGGAGAGGGGTGGCATACAAATCTAAATAATAATAATAATAATTATTATTATTATTATTATTATTATTATTATTATTATTATTTAGATTTGTATGCTGCCCCTCTCCAAGGACTTGGGGTGGCTATTATTATTATTATTATAATTATTATTGTTTGCACACGCAGGAGAACAAACCGTGCACACAGTGCAACTTTCACTACTGGTGCGCTGTCAGTGATGGACTACCAAAATTTTTACTACCCCACTGTGGGCGTGGCTTATGCATTTTGTTTCAACACCTTTCAATGCAAATTGGGTGCTCTGGGGTGGAGCTCCAAATTTTGCTACCGGAACTGCGTTCCTGACCGTTCCCGCAGGAGCCCATCATTGTGCGCCACCTACCTGTTAATCTGTTAATCTACCTATCTAACATAAACCCTAGGGAGAAATGTTAAGTTTCCGGAGAAAGGAGAAAAGGCCCTTGAAAAATACGGTCTTAAAAGAGAAAAATAATCCATGGGGATGTTTTCTAACACTCTTGCATCAATCTCTATCTATAGCCAAGTGCACAAAAGTCGCCCACAGTTTGGGGAATTTGGGAGATGAAATGAGGGAGAAATTAGATTAGGTTTGGTCTGTTGCTTGCATCTATCTCCAAAAAGATGTCGCAGCATTGAGAAAATGGCAGAAACATGTCCGAAACACCCCACCCAAAACCTATCAGGAGATCAGAGGAATGAAGAAAGGCTAAACATTTTGAGCCATTTTTACCAAAGGAAGCTCAAAGATGCACTCCAGAGAGGCCTATAGTCATAGATTTTTTTAAAAAAATGTGAGCGCAAACACAGCATAAATTACAGCGCCAGCAGCCCAGATGTTCTCGGGGCAGGGTGCAAATTAATGTTTCATGAGAAAAAAAGCAGTCCTGGATTTCTGTTTTCCAGTTTTGAGCAAATCAGTCTAAACTTTATTGCCTTAATCTAGCATTGGCTGCCTCCTGCTTTCCCAAATTGCTGACAGAGAAAGATTCCTGCCATTCTTAAATCTAGACTGTAGAAATTATCTAATTTGGGATTGTACCAACTTTATAAACAGCTGTATAAATCATGGAAACAGCAATGCAAAGTCAATAGACCCATGTGATACCTGCATATTACCATACAAAACCACAATCATTTGTCTTCTATTGGCATGAAACCTAGTGGAAGCAATACAAAGATGCAAGCACTGCAGATATTCAAAAGACAGCAAGTGTGGGGCGTTATAACTTTTTAATCAAAAGACAACTTTCAATTCACTTTTTTTACTTGCACAGCTTTTCTCACAATTAGTGAGTGACAGAGTGACAGGATATAACTGGTTAGACACTCTGCAGAGTTCAATAAGAATTAATAAAAAACAGCTGGATCAGAATATGGCCAGATAAGGCAAGAAGAAATCATTTATAGTAGTCTAAGCGTTCCTATTTCCCATACCATTCACACAATTATAATTTCTCTATAAATGAGGCACACCCTTTTCCTCTCTAAAAGAAGCTGATAATTTGGGTGTGGCTTATTCTCTGAATGTAGCTTTCTTCCAAAGCTTTTCTTCCCCAGTCCTAACTAGGTGCTAACGTTCTTCCCAGCTCTTACCTTGCAGATTCTTTCATTGTTATTCTCTGCGAAGAATGTTTTCCAAACCCTAAGTCTTTGCAGGGTTTTTTTTTCATTGCTCTAACTTGCTCTGAATAAGTTTCTTTCCAGCCCTAACTAGGTGCTAACTATCTTCCTAGCTCTTCCCAGCTTGCAAGCTCTTTCATTGTTACTCTTCGTGAAGAATATTTTCCAAGCCTTTGGAGGTTGTTTTTCATTGCTCTACTTGCTCCGAATGTTTCTTTCCAAGTGGCAATGATGTTCCCAGCTCTTACTGGCTTGCAAGCTCTTTTATTGTTAGTCTCTCCAAATAAGGTTTTTTAAAGCCCTTAACCAGGGGATAAAATAATGTGCTGAAGTTGACCAGACTAAGAACACTTAGTCACTAGCCAGACGAAGCAGATTATTTTCGCTATTTTCCTCCCCCAAAACTAAGATGCGTCTTATACTCTGGTGTGTCTTATAGTCTGATGGTATTTGTTTACAATCTTTTGTTTCATTTTGTAATGTGGACCTAAAATTGCATATCTTCTACTTTGGGTCAGTCGAGCAAATGTCATTGTGATCTCAAAGCCAAATAATGGTGGTATTGGTTGAGAGATGTCTATGGAGATTCCCAGTCATCCAGGCCATGGTTGTCCCAAAGGTGCTTTTTCAAAAAGCAACTACACTTGTTTTTTTCCTTGAAGATGTTTCACTTCTCATCCAAGAAGCTTCCTCAGTTCTGAAGAACTTGGATGCTAAATAATAAAATTGCATAGAAAGTTGTGCTACTATTTGGCTGAAGGCTATTGGAAACATCCGTGTGATTAGGAACTCTACTTTCTCAATGCACATTTTTGTTTTTGGAGAAGCTTGGTAAACAAGCTCTGAGTTTTAGGTGCCATGACCAGCTAACAACTTTTTAATCCGTGGGTGTTCGGGCTTAGTATTGATGGTGTAATTTTGAAGGTATCACATGTGGTGTCTGCAAGGATAAAGTAGATTAAGTTCAGTCTACGGACCTTGCTACAGCTTTTCCCTGACTTATCAATCATCCAGAATGACTGGTTGACTTTTCGCTAGCAGGGACTATAGATTTTAAGGAAATTGGTGGTGTCTCTCCTTGTTTGACCAAGATATCCACAATGCTAGAAAGAAAGCATTGACTTGTGTATATTTCCCCATCAGTTCTTGTTCAATCTAATAAAAGACATTTTGGGTTCAAAATGAAGAAAAGAAAACAAGAAAAGACTTTTAATGAAAGTCTCAGGCTTTGAGCATATTGTTCTTGTAGGTATCATAGTTCGGAGGTGGCTAAGATAGGATAAATAACGCATCTTATGTTTTACAAATCCAACAGTCAGTAGTAAAGGTACAGTATTAATCGATAATTAGCTTTCTAGTCTTCCATTCAATCCCAAGATAAGACTGCCCCATGTATTTTATGTGTGTATGTAGTATGTGGTGAAGTAACTAAAATCAATATGTCATGGATATGGAATATCATCCAATTTAATCCATGAATTGGATTAAATCCACAATTTTGTACTGGAAAATACATCATTTTCTCAGAGAAGGACGTCAAAATCCATCTCTACCCAATATCAGTTACCAATCAAAACTTGCAAAGCAAGATCTGTTATACACTGCCTAGAGTCCAAAAGGAGTTGGGCAGCTCACAAATCTAATAAATTTAATTTAATTAAGATTGTCTTTTACAATTGCAGTCCCTAGAAATGCAGCCCGAACAGTTTTCTCAACAGTTGCATTTACAAGGTACTTTTATCTTGGGTTAATGAATGAAGCCATGAATTCACACCAGTGATGGGTTTCTGTTACCTTCCCTACCAGTTCAGAAGTACACACATTACATTGTAAGTGCACACGTTGCACATCTAGGCACTGACTCTCTACGCATGCACAGAAGCCTTTGCGCATGCTCAGAGGGTCCTTTGTCAGCTGCTTTCAAGTGGGGAAACTGGTTTGGGGGTGTGACAAGCTGGCCATCACTACCGTTTTGGCAAATGGGTGCAAATTTCCACCACCAACTACTGTGAACACGTCCGAACCGGTAGAAACCCACCACTGTTTTACACAAAAAGCAACTCAAGCAGCTTTGTAAAACACACTACGTCAAAGGAAGAAAATTGAATGCAGACTTAAGATCAAGATTTGGAGAGGTATGTTGTATATTAATCCAGTCCACCTGTAAATTGCCTATCTTGGACTTTCCTCCCCACCCAATAATTTAATTTAATTTAATTTAATTTAATTTAATTTAATTTAATTTAATTTAATTTAATTTAATTTAATTTAATTTAATTTAATTTAATTTAATTTAATTTAATTTAATTTAATTTAATTTAATTTAATTTAATTTAATTTAATTTAATTTAATTTAATTTAATTTAATTTAATTTAATTTAATTTAATTTAATTTAATTTAATTTAATTTAATTTAATTTAATTTAATTTAATTTAATTATTAATTTAATTTAATTTAATTTAATTTAATTTAATTTAATTTAATTTTTAAAATTTATAATTTATAATTTATAATTTATAATTTATAATTTATAATTTATAATTTATAATTTATAATTTATAATTTATAATTTATAATTTATAATTTATAATTTATAATTTATAATTTATAATTTATAATTTATAATTTATAATTTATAATTTATAATTTATAATTTATAATTTATAATTTATAATTTAATTTAAAATTTAATTTAATTTAATTTAATTTAATTTAATTTAATTTAATTTAATTTAATTTAATTTAATTTAATTTAATTTAATTTAATTTAATTTAATTTAATTTAATTTAATTTAATTTAATTTAATTTAATTTAATTTAATTTAATTTAATTTAATTTAATTTAATTTAATTTAATTTAATTTAATTTAATTTAATTTAATTTAATTTAATTTAATTTAATTTAATTTAATTTAATTTAATTTAATTTAATTTAATTTAATTTAATTTAATTTAATTTAATTTAATTTAATTTAATTTAATTTAATTTAATTTAATTTAATTTAATTTAATTTAATTTAATTTTTGTATGCCGCACCTCTCTGGAGACTCTAATATTACATTAGAATGCCTACCCCTTGCCCCAAAAGCGCACACACACACGCACGAACACACACACACACACACACCAATCCATAATAGAAATAGCATTAGCATTTAGACTTATATACTGCTACATAGTGCTTTTACACTATAGTGCTTTTACACTACACTTTTTTTAGTGCCTCTCTAAGGGGTTTACAGAATCAGCCTATTGCCCCCAACAATCTGGGTCCTCATTTTACCCACCTTGGAAAGATGGAAGGCTGAGTCAATCCTGAGCCGGTGGTGAGATTTGAACAGCTGAACTACAGCTAGTAGTTAGCTGAAGTAGCCTGCAGTGCTGTACTCTAACCACTGCGCCACCCAGCTCTAATCAAAGCTTGACCAATTGCCAGCTGGCATCAGGTAATTAAAGGTTTCCATCAGGTAATTAAAGGTTGTTGAATAGGATTTACTAATAAGCCCAACCAAATGATTATGTTGAGGTTAGTAAATGGTGGAGGTAAACATTTGCTCTTGAGAAAACTGAACATATCCAAGGAGTTATGCAGTTTTTGGGACATCTGCCCATAAGAACTAGATAATGCCTTGCAGGAAAAAATATGTATCACATTTTCATGGCAATTTATTTCAAAGCAGAAGAAAATGTGGATGAACAACTCGCAATGGCATTCAGAGCATACATGTGCATTAGGAGTGCACAAATTGGCTTTGATCAGATTCACATTGATGTGGTTCAGAAAATCAGATTGATTTGTTTTAGCCCTTCCAATTAGACAATAGACTTGGGTCAATTCAATTTGAAAAGTTGTACCAGGGAGACCTCTTACAAACCCGAGTCTCCGAAACTGTAACCGGAAAAGGCAGGGAGTAGCCTCCGTGGGAGGAAACACGGCCAGAAAAGGCGGGGAGAAGCCACTGTGGGGCCTCTCTAGGAATCTCCTGGGAGGAAACAGGGCCAGAAAAGGCAGGGAGAAGCCTGTGTGGGAGGAAACACGGCCGGAAAAGGCGGGCAGAAGCCACTGTGGGGCCTCTCTAAGAATCTCCTGGGAGGAAACAGGGCCAGAAAAGGCAGGGATAAGCCTCCGTGGGAGGAAACACAGCTGGAAAAGGCGGGGAGAAGCCGCTGTGGGGCCTCTCTAGGAATCTCCTGGGAGAAAACTGGGCCAGAAAAGGCAGGGATAAGCCTCCGTGGGAGGAAACACAGCTGGAAAAGGCGGGGAGAAGCCGCTGTGGGGCCTCTCTAGGAATCTCCTGGGAGGAAACAGGGCCAGAAAAGGCAGGGAGAAGCCTCCGTGGGAGGAAACACAGCTGGAAAAGGCGGGGAGAAGCTGCTGTGGGGCCTCTCTAGGAATCTCCTGGGAGGAAACAGGGCCAGAAAAGGCAGGGATAAGTCTCCGTAGGAGGAAACACAGCCGGAAAAGGTGGGGAGAAGCCGCTGTGGGGCCTCTCTAGGAATCTCCTGGGAGGAAACAGACCCAAACCCACACCCACCTTACAGACCAAATACAACCACCACCCAGAAGCCAAACTACCGCAGTGCCCCCAACTGTTACAGCCCCCTCGGACATGCACACAAAGCAAACTGACAAACACCATAAACACATGACCAGACCACAAACTCACAGCCAAACCAAAATTGTTACACCCAAGACACAAGTAGTCTGCAAGCTCCAATTACTCAGGATATCACCCCCAATCCACAAACATCAACTAATCAGCTTACATCAATTACATCAATGACCCCAGGAAGTTTCAATACAGCTTGCAGCTGCTGAGCGAGCACTCCACACCCACCCACCAGTATTTATAGAGGGAAAGCAGCTCAGGTCTCGCTATACACACACACACACACACGTAGCCTAGAGGCTAAGCCCACTGCTTTACGAGACAGAGCACCAGGTTCAAATCCCAGTAAGGGTGTGGCTACCTGATGAGAGCAAATAAGCCCAAAATAGATCTATAGTTGTCTCCCTTCCTTTTCATTATCAGCAAAAATATGTTACACACACACACACACTCGTAGATTTTCACAGTACAGTGTTCCCTCGATTTTTGCGGGGGATGCATTCCAAGACCGCCCGCGAAAGTCGAATTTCCGCGAAGTAGAGATGCGGAAGTAAATACACTAGTTTTGGCTATGAGCAGTATCACAAGCCTTCCCTTAGCACTTTAAACCCCTAAATTACAATTTCCCATTCCCTTAGCAACCATTTAGATTATTACTCACCAGGTTTATATATTAAAGTTTATTAAAAAAATATTTATTAAAGGCGGATGAAGGTTTGGTGATGACATATGACGTCATCGGGTGGGAAAAACTGTGGTACAAGGAAAAAACCCACGAAGTATTTTTTAATTAATATTTTTGAAAATCCGTGGTATAGGCTTTTCGCGAAGTTCGAACCCGCAAAAATCGAGGGAACACTGTATATGGATATGTAGGTATTGGCATATTCGGATTTCTTCCCATGTCCCCACCAACTAATCAGGATGTTTCAACCAATCCACTTACAGCAGCTGAGCCAGCACTCCACACACCCACACCAATATTTATAAAGGGACGGCAGCTCAGACCACGCTGTTTTTGCCCAAGCACAAGGCCAAAAGCACCAGCCTGAAGATGACGAGTGGGACCTCTTCGAAACATCGCCAGGATTCTCTGAACCTTATATGGGAACAAACCTGAACATGCATGCATGTACACACACACACACACACACACGTGTGTGTGTGTGTGTGCCACGAGAACTTCTGAGCATGGACAGAAGCCAAATTTAGTCACTGTGCATGCATCATCATCTTGTTTTCAGCTTTTCTTTTTGTAATTTTTTATTTTAAAAAATTGGCATTACACATGCAAAATGCACATGTGCCCATGAGGCGTAGCCACACAGTGCAGGAGAAAGCACACCAGCATCAAGGTAAGTTAGAACCCACCCCTGAGTTTCCTAATAATGTTGTTATTTTATGGTGTGAGGGGGGTTGTCACCACAACACGAGGAACTGTATTAATGCTGTTCTGTTCGGGTCTGTGAGACCCGAAATCAAGGTTTGAGACCCTGTAAAAAATTTTCCCTGCATATCTGAAACTTGAAATTTCATGACTTTTCATCATTTCAGGGGTTCTCTCTATGAGAATTTTTTTGGGGTGGTGGGAGGTTTCTTTCTTGCTGAAAAAAAAAACTCCCTAATGTTATGTTCCCGGGTCACCCTGACCCGGACCGAAAACTCTTCATTTGCAGTGCTTATGTTTGGTCTTTTTGAAAGCTTTTTTCACTTGGAAAGTAGTCTGAACATTTCTTCACACAATGGAATGAAAATTGAACTGAAAAAATTAATCCTTATTGGTTTATTTTGCCCATAAATGTGCCTCCCCCCCCGTTTTTGTGAAAGTTTTTTCAATTTATGGATAGTTTTGCTTGCAAAATGCAGTCTATTTTACTGGAGTTGGTGTGGGAATGGTACCTTGAACATTTCTGAATATAAGAAAAATATAAAGGAACTGAAAAAAATGATTCTTACTGGTTTTTTAACATCAGAAATAAGGCCTCCCTCCCCCCCTCGGCTGCTTGCAACCATTTTCACTTTATATTTACGCAGGCTTCAAATCCAAAATATTTTTAATATCTTAGGCATTCATTTACTCAATTTAACAATGCTGATCATCAAAAAAATATTTGTGGGGGTGGGGAAAAAAATTTTTTTCTGGGCAAAAAAAAAGTCACGTTTAGTCTGTTCGGGTCATATAGACCCGGACCAAAATGATTTTTTTTAGGTACTTGAATTTGGTATTTTTGAAAACTTTTTCAACTGGAAAACTAGTTTGAACATTTATGAACATAATGATATGAAAATTGAACTGGAAAAATTGAGACTTATATTTTTATTTTGATCAAAAAGCCCCTCCCCCCATCCTTTCTGAATTTCGTGTCAATTTCTATTTTTTAAGGCTACAAATCCCTAAGGAATTTTCCCCCAAAAGGTTTGATATACTAAATTGAACATTTCTGAATATAAGAAAAATATAAATGAACTGAAAAAAATGGTTCTTATTGGTTTATTTTTGCCACAAAAGGGACACCCCCCCCCGGCCTTGCTGTGTGCCATTATTGTCACTGTTCATACATATTTGTCTAGAAATATTTGGAATATCCTTTTGAAAATCAACCACATTGTAGCCAGATAACTAATTTTATGAAAGAAATCCATTTTACTAAAAAAAAGTATGTAAATTTGAAATTAACAGCATAAATTTTATATAAATTGAAATAACTTTATATGCAAAATAAACCAATATGCATCAATTTTTCCACTTCAATTTTCATATCATTATGTTCAGAAATGTTCAAGCTACAAATCCCACACCAACTTTAGCAAAATTGAATGTATTCTGCTAGCAAAACTATCCATAAAGTGAAGACTATGTCACAGAAACGGGGGGGGGGCACATTTATGTGCAAAATAAACCAATAAGGATTAATTTTCTCAGTTCAATTTTCATATCATTGTGTGCAGAAATGTTCAAACATGTTTCCAGGTGAAAAAAGCTTTCAAAAAGACCAAACATAAGCACTGCAAATGAAGAGTTTTCGGTCCGGGTCAGGGTGACCCGGGAACATAACATTAGGAACTTTTTTCGAATAGAACAGCAGGGTTAAAGGGTCGCGGCGTTAAGAGGGCTGGGAACCACTGAACTAGGACATAATTAAATAGTGGGGTATGTATGGCGTGGAGAACTGAAGAAACCCGTTTTTAACCAAGTTTCTAAGTGTCTAAGAAATCAGCCCTCCTAACCCAAGCCACAAATTGGCTATCTTTGAACAGATCCGTTTCACTGTGCTTTCCAATGACCTTCCAAGTACAAACCGCTTCAAATTAAATTATAACATTGCTGATAATCAACAGACCGAGAGATTAAACTGATTGGGGTTTCTGCCAGGCCTGCTTGAATTTTCATTACGTGTTTAAGCATCACCTCTTCCTTCCCAAGGATGGAGTCCTTCTTTTTTCTTTTTCCCCGTCCCGCCTTCCCTTCCTGCGACCTCCAACCCCTCCCCCCCTCCCCCGCCGCTTTTAGTCAAAATCAAAGCCATGCATTTCAAATTCTAAGAAGTTTAAAATTCTAAGGCTTTCAAGGTCCGGAAACACTCAGGGTGGCTTTCCAGCTCTGGCTCTCAAACATCTGCAGTTTTCAAAGGGGGTGGGGGATGGTGGGGGGAAAGAGAAGTAAGCCACTTTTCATGAGAGTTCAGCTTCATGAATGCAAGATTACAGGCTGCCGGAAAAAGGGACCCTCTATCCTTCTGAAATGCAGCAAATAGCTTATTCTTCCATGGGCATAAGAGTCCACACCCCCATTCATTCCCTCTCTCTTTCCCTTTCTCTTCCTCTATTCCTCCTTACTCCCTCCCCCTTTCCCTCTCTTTCCCTCTCTCTGTCTCTCTTTCCTTCTCTTTCCCTCCCTTTCCCTCTCTCTCTCTTTCTCTTTCCCTATCTCTGTCTCTCTTTCCTTCTCTCTTTCCCACCCTCCCTCTCTCTTTCTTTCCCTAACTCTCTCCCTCCCTCTCCATCTCCCTCTCTTTCCCTGTCTCTCTTTCCCTATCTCTCTGTCTCCCTCTCTGTCTCTTTTTCCTTCTCTCTTTCCCCCTCTCTCTTTCTTTCCCTAACTCTCTCCCTCCCTCTCCCTCTTTCTCTTTCCCTATCTCTGTCTCTTTTTCCTTCTCTCTTTCCCCCTCTCTCTTTCTTTCCCTAACTCTCTCCTTCCCTCCCTCTTCCTCTCCATCTTCCTCTCTTTCTCTTTCCCTATCTCTCTTTCCCTATCTCTCCCCCTCTCCATCTCTCCTTCCTTCTCCCTTTCTCAGCCTTTCTCTCTTTCTTTTCTTAGCTCTCGCTCTCTAAAAGAGAGAAGGGTGAAAAGAGAGAGGGAGGAGAGTGGGGAATAAAAGAGAGGGGGCAGGAGATAGAAAAAGAGGGAGAAAGGAGAGAAAAAGAGAGGGAGGGGGAGAAAAGAGAGAGGGGGAGAAAAGAGAGAGAGAGGAAATGAGAGAGAATTTCCTAACTGCTGACCTAAATGAGCACTTAACACAATCAGATAGCCTAGGACAACAGACTAATCCTGCTAATGGGATTACAGGCCCTGCAAAAGACAGCATGCCTTGATGCTCTGCATGGTAATGTCCTCCACTTCATCTTGAATATTATTATATCCTGATGCCGCATTTTTCTTTGAGGAACCACACAATTGGTCTCGCAGAAACCATTGAATCGCCCACAGAATCGGTAAAGTTCATTGAAAATGAACTTATTCTAACTCCCCGCCCAAGGCAGGGTCTACAGAACGTCTGACAGCTACCTGGCCTAGTTTAAACATCTTCAGCAAGGCAAGAAACTACTAGCTCCTGATGCAATCTGCCCTAGCTGTTGCCTTCCAGATTTTCTTCTTTCATTCCGATTTTGTACTCTTCGTTCCTCAAACCTGGCACATTTTGATGGAAGCAGTGGAAACTTTAGGTCAGAACTGGTTATGCTGCTTGTCCGGTCCAGTCTGGGTGAACTGGTAGTGTAGATCAAACTGTTGGCAGTAGTCAGAGTTAGCTTGCAATAGCAATAGCACTTACCACTTAGACTTATATACTGCTTCATAGTGCTTTACATAGCAATAGCACTTAGACATTTTTACCGCTTCATAGAGCTTTCAGCCCCTCTCCAAGCAGTTTACAAAGTCAGCTTCTTCCCCCAACAAGCAGGGTCCTCATTTTACCCAGCTCGGAAGCATGGAGGGCTGAGTCAACCTTGAGTCTGGTGAGATTTGAACTGTCAAATTGTAGGCAGCTGGCAGTCAGCAGAAGTAGCCTCTAACCTCTACGCCAGACAGCTCCTTAAAATAATTAAAATAAAAAAGATTATTTTAATAATTTGTTTTTCACGTTTCGTTTTGTCCCTCCTTTGGTATCCATTCATCAATGATTCTATTTCACCTTTTCTTCCATATTAGTGTAACTCTTGTCCTAGGAAAGAGTTAGACCAGTGATGGGGAACCTTTTTTCCCATGGGTGCTGAAAGTATTTGTGCATGTGCTGTTGTGCATGTGTGAGTGCCCACACCCATAATTCAATGCCTGGGGAGGGTGAAAACGGCCTACCCCTCTCTCTGGAGGGCAGAAATTGCCCATTTCCCAAATTCTGGTGGGCCTCCCTAGGCTTTAGAGCAGTGTTTCTCAACCTTGGGTGTTTGAAGATGGGTGGACTTCAACTCCCAGAATTCCCCAGCCAGCAACGCTGGCTGGGGAATTCTGGGAGTTGAAGTCCACCCATCTTCAAACGCCCAAGGTTGAGAGACACTGCTTTAGAGGCTTCCCTGGAGCCTGGAGAGGGCAGAAATGCCCTCCCCCATTCCCCCGGATGCCCCCTGTAAGCCAAAAACACCCTCCCAGAGCATCTGTGTGAGCTGAAAATCAACTGGCCAGGATGCACATGCACATTGGAGCTGAGCTAGGGCAATGGCTTGTGTGCCAGCAGATATGGCTCCGCGTGCCACTTGTGGCATCCGTGCCATAGGTTTGCCATCACTGTCCTAAACTCTTTAGGGAAGTCTGTGGCTTCAGACAGGTAAAATTATCTTAGCACCATCTTACAATAAAGTAGAATTATCTCATCTAGTTGCAGTTCCTGTCTGGTTTACCTGGGAAGGTGGATGAACCTTTTTCAGAACGGAAAACATGAGCAGTCATGGAAGGTACTATGAATGAATGATGATAAGATACACTGCCACACAAGGTTGACTCAGCCTTCCATCCTTCCATGGTCTGTAAAATGAGGACCCAGATTGTTGGGGGACTGCCTTCTGGGACTGCCTCAGGGACCGCCTTCTGCTGCATGAATCCCAGCGACCAGCTAGGTCCCACAGAGTGGGTCTTCTCCAGGTCCCTTCAACTAAACAATGTCGCTTGGCGGGACCCAGGGGAAGAGCCTTCTCTGTGGCGGCCCTGGCCCTCTGGAACCAACTCCCCCCAGAGATTAGAATTGCTCCCAACCTCCTTGCTGCTTAAAACCCACCTCTGCCGCCAGGCATGGGGGAATTGAGATACTCTTCCCCCCTAGGCCTTTACAATTTTATGCATGGTATATCTGTATGTATGTTTGGTTTTTTTAATAATGGGTTTTTAACTGTTTTTAGTATTGGATTATTATTATATGCTGTTTTATTACTATTGTTAGCTGCCCCGAGTCTGCGGAGAGGGGCGGCATTCAAATCAAATCAAATCAAAATAAATGAACAAACAAACAAACAAACAAACAAACAAATAAATATGCTTACTCTCTGTAAACTGTAAAGCACTGTGAAGTGGTATATGAGTCTAAATACTATTGTTAATGCCATTGCCTCAGTAGTGTAGTGGTTAGAGCATAGTACTGCAAGCTACTTTTGCTGATCACCAGCTGCCGGTAGTTTGGCAGATCAAATCTCAGTAGGCTCAAGGTTGACGCAGCCTTCCATCCTTCTGAGGTTGGTAAAATGAGGACCCAGATTGTTGGGGGCAAGAGTCTACTTAGTAAACTGCTTCGAGAGGACTGTAAAGCAGTGTGAAGTCTATAAGTCTAAATTCTACGGCTATTTATGAAAAACAACAATAGAATAGAATTCTTTATTGGCCAAGTGTGATTGGAGACACAAGGAATTTGTCTTTGGTGCATAGGCTCTCAGTATACATAAAAGAAAATATACATTTATCAGAAATCACGAGGGGCACCCTTGCTCACCCCTAACTGCAAAATAAGCTCAAAACACCATCAAAGGAAATTCCCAATAATTTCAAAAGCCCACGCACCTCCTGAAAATAAGGTAGAAAGACAGAAAGCCCCTTCACAGGGAAGGAAATCTGTAGAGAAATTACAAGGCAGGTTTCGGTAAAACCTTAATTCAAACACCTACGCAACGATGCTCTAAGGTGGTTAGATTGAAACATCCATTCAACCTTGTCTTTATTTAATCTAATACTCCTGAGGGGAACCAATGTTTTACAAAGGAATGCCTTGCTAATTTTTTTTTGTCTGTGAAATTCATATAGAACGCCACTCATTAATCACTGGTATGTTCAACCTCACTCGTTTATTTAAGGTTTCTTTTCCCGTTGTATCACAGAAATAAACCCAAGGGGCGAAGTGTGTGTGTGTGTGTGTATGTGTGTGTGCACGCACGTGTTTGTGTAAGGGAAACATTTTGATGCAATCTTATAGATTCAACCTTCAGCATCTCCAATTAAGGCTCTGGGCTTTTTGAATTGTTTGTAAACATTACCAGTCTTGAGAATAATATTAAATAACCATTGGTCAGTCTTGCTGTAAAATGACTTGCTCCATTCTTTTGAAAAAAATGAATCTGCTTGTGTTCACTCCAGATCAATTTTATATATCTCCAGCCAATTTTGTACATCTTCAGCCTTATACATCCCTTTCCCATTTCTGAATTAGACATTTTATTTGATTTAAAAAAAAAGAAATTTACATGTACCTAGGTTTCAAAATCTCCCTTAATATTCATACAGCACCCGCTTATATATTGCTCTTCTGAGCAAAAACCTATCCAGAAATCCCAACTGCATAAAAAAGTTCTGAAGTCACAATCCAAAGGGTAACTCTGTTCTGATCAGGATATTAATTTGAGAAATGCAAATTAGAAGAACTGATTTAAAAATGAGGCTTGTTCAAGATACTTGCCCTTTTCTCTGGCAAAGAACTTTTGGGATTTCAAACTATTGGCTTCGTGGTTCTGCTTAGCTCTGTTTTTCGGTGCCAATAATATTTGAATTATCCCTTCTTTCTTGACTTTTTCTGGACAAGAGGAACTGTTCTTCATATCCAGATTAACAGAGTTGGAAGGGACATTGCAGGTCATCTAGTCCAACCCCAGGCCCAAGCAGGAGACTCTACACCAGGGGTAGGCAAAGTTGAGTCTTCTATGACTTGTGGACTTCAACTCCCAGAATTCCTGAGGTAGCATGATTGGCTCAGGAATTCTGGGAGTTGAAGTCCACAAGTCATAGAAGACCCAACTTTGCCTACCCCTGCTCTACACCATTTATGACAGATGGCAATACAGTCTCTTCTTGAAAGCTTCCTGGGATGAAGCTCCCACAACTTCTAAAGTCAACTTCAGAAGACAACTTGGCTGATTGTTATCACTGTCAAAAACATTATCCTTATTTCTCTTTCCTTATTTCTTGTTCAGTTTCCATTCATTATTCTTGTTTGGCCTTTGGATGCTTTGGAAAAGAGTCTGACCCTTCTTCTCTGTGGCAGCTGTTCAAATATTGGAAGACTGCTATCATGTCTCCCCAAGTCTTTTCTTCACTTGTAACCATTCTTTGTGTGTTTTAGCCTCCAATCCCTTAATCATGCTGTTGCTCTTCTCTGCACTTTTTCTAGTGTCTCAACATATTTTTATAACATGGTGACCAAAATCGGTGACCTAGAGTTTTGGTGGACCAAAGCTCTAGGTGTGGCCTTACTAAGGCTTTAAAGAGTAGTATTAGTACCCCCTTTGATCTTGATTGTATCCCTCTTAGTAATACGAATCAGAGGCCCATTATTATTTTCAAAATCAGGATCCCACCACCTTTTAACTGGAAGCCTGTGATGGGAAGACTTCTTCAAAATGACTGAGACTAGAACAGGAACTTGCAACTAATTAGTTGTTAAATTTAATCAAGTCATGCTCAATGTTATTATTACTCACCTTGTATTTAATAATTTTATGCCATTAAATATTGGCAGTAGCAATTTCTAGAATTGTCTTGAGGATCTTTCCCAAATCTTTCAGGGTCACAGATTCTTAGCTCACATAATATAATTTTAAAAAATATATAACCTCCACCAATTTTGTGTCTTCAGTATGAGTGAATATAGTTTCTAGAATTCTTAGGTGGCAGATCCAGGATTCCAAGAATTCTTGTCTAAACAGGATGTGCAACAACATCAAGTTGAGTCAAATTATAGTTGCACCTATGAAGAATGAAACTTCGTTGTAAACATGCAAAAGCTTTTTAGAATAGAATGGAATGGAATGGAATAGAATAGAATTTTTATTGGCCAAGTGTGATTGGACACGCAAGGAATTTGTCTTGGTCCATATGCTCTCAGTGTACATAAAAGAAAAGCTTGTCAAGAATCATAAGGTACAGCACTTAATGATAGTCCGGGTACAAATAAGCAATCAGTTCATATTAGGAACCAGTCAATATAAATACAGTAGTAAGGATACAAGCAACAAAGTTACAGTCATCATTTGTGGGAGAAGATGGGTGATGGGAACAATGAGAAGATTAATAGTAGTGCAGACTTAGTAAATAGTTTGATAGTGGTGAGGGAATTATTTGTTTAGCAGAGTGATAGTGTTCAGGAATAAACTGTTCTTGTGTCTAGTTGTTCTGGTATGCAGTGCTCTATAGTGTTGTTTTGAGGGTAAGAGTTGAAGCAGTTTGTGTCCAGGATTTGAGGGGTGTGTAGATACTTTCACAACACTGTTTTTGACTCGTGCAGTATACAGGTCCTCTATGATTTGAAGTAACAGAGTTATAGCTGAGGACATGAATTTTAGATTTGTTTTATTTAATCTTTATATGTTATTGATTTTTTATTTTATTTCCTTTTGTAATATAACCTAGTTCTGTTTTTTTAAAATGCACTCTTGGTTTTTTTGAGCCTGTGATTTTTTTTCTCTCTCTCTCTACATCTCTCTCCCTCCCTCCCCACTCGCCCCTCCTCCATATCTGGGCTGCAGAAGTCCAACTGATCATTAGATGGCAGCCAAGAGATACATAAAGAAGTAACTCATGGCTGCCATCTGTTGGGGATTACACCAAGCTACTGTGGGACAAAATATGAATTTCAATAGGAAATTCATTTGGATATACAGTATTCCCTCAATTTTTGCGGGGGATGAGTTCCGAGACCGCCCACGAAAGTCGAATTTCCGCGAAGTAGAGATGCGGAAGTAAATACACCAGTTTTGGCTATGGACAGTATCACAAGCCTTCCCTTAACACTTTAAACCCCTAAATTACCATTTCCCATTCCCTTAACAACAATTTACTCACCATTATTACTGGTATTCACCATTGAATAAGACACTTAGTAATCCTGATATTTATAAACATAATTATTTATTAACAATAATTATTTTTTTTGTTATTTATTTGCAAAAATTATTAGTTTGGCGATGACGTATGACGTCATCGGGCGGGAAAAACCGTGGTATAGGGAAAAAAACCATGAAGCATTTTTTAATTAATATTTTTTGAAAAACCGTGGTATAGGCTATCCGCAAAGTTCGAACCTGCGAAAATCGAGGGAACATTGTAGATAAAACAAAGCTGTTGTCGTTGTTGTTAGCATGCACAAATACAGTAATCTCTGGGCTCTCTGCCAAAACCATGCAAAAAGCCCAAACAAAATAAATTTATGGGTTATATAGGAATTTAGCAATCATAATTGAGACATAACTTGGTGGTTAAGTGAAGCCATTTGTAAGTGAAACCACGACTGTGATTTATTATCTTATTTCAGCTTTCTTTTGCTTTACAGAGATGAAAGGATTGGTCACAAAGTTACTTTTTCATCACCGTGTGAATGATCACTGTCCAAGGCAGTTACTAAACAAGGTCTACCTGTATACCTGCCCAAAACTGTTACATAGAAATAATAAAGAAAGCAGCATAAATCATTCTACTAAATTACCAATGCAGACAAACAAGCTAACAGTAAACAACAGCCTAATCAAGGAACCACCAGGTCAAGCCACTAGTATATAAAAATAAGAGCAAACCCACACCCTTCTAACACTGATGATGTTGCCTAGATGGGTAATGAAATGTTTGTAAGAAAACAGCCAAGGTCAAGAGAATGCCAAGGACATCTAAGTTTAACCTAATGTATCAGTATCAATATTCTCTTCTACCCATATTACATTCCATATTTTTACAGCTGGGTGTAACGTTTGATTCCAGCATTTCTACAGTCCCCCCCTCTAAACAGGTCTCTAATTAAAGCTAATAAAACCATGTACAAGAAACAATGCCATTTATTATGCCTATATACTTTGCTTCCCTTCAAGGAATGATGTGGTGGCCTAGAAGTAAAGCTCTCGCCTCACAATCAGGAGGCTGAGTTCAATCCTAGGTAGAGGCCGATATTTCTCTCTCTAGGCACAATGAGAATATATCCATTGAACAAAGCTCCACATTGGCAACAGGAAGGGCATCTGGCCATTAAAAGCTCTGCTAGCTCCATTCAGTTGTACATAAGGGATTATGGGGTCATTAAACAATATATGATATATTGCTTCCCTTCATACCAAAGGAAAGAATCACTATGTCTTCTCTCTGGTCATCAGGTGGCTTGGACATCCCACTCCATTCTATTTCCCCATGCTTAATAATGTGCAAGGCATCATCCATGACAACTCTACATACATCTAGTGCATATGACGATTTCTGCAAAGGACTCACACCTTTATCTTAAATGATAGATGCAGTTTCCTATTTAGCAAGGTTCAATGTTTTGACAGGTTTTAAATTATGTTTCATTAGCATGATTTCCCCCCTCTTTTAAATAGAAAAGTGATGTAACATTTTAAAACAAATAAGTATTTTTTTAAAAAAAAGCATGCAAGAGAAAAATCTATGAAGCAGGAGTCTCAACTGAAAGAAGAAACAGATGAACTTAAGAAAGGGTGAAGAGATTTAAAACAAAAACATTGTCAGAAAAGATTCAGAATCAACTGCAATAAAAAGAATGTATAGTTAATTTAAAACACAATAATGGCTTGCTTAATTGGTCTGCTATTTAAGCCTATGTTGGAAATGCTTGGCTAGTTGATTGTTTGAATAAACCACATTCTGCACTGCACTACACAAACCAATATGCTCAAAAGCCTGTTGGGTTTTTCTTCACAACTCCATCATAGCTTGTAAAATACTTTTTTTTCAGCAATGCATCTAGTAAAAACAAATCCAATCTATTGTTTAATCCTGCTAAAAAGAAAGGATAATTATGTAGTTATCTCTCACTTAACATGGGGTTTTTAAAATGTATTTTGTGTCATTTGCTGTTTTTATCATTGTCACATTTTATATTGTTTTTAGATGTTGTCATTATTGTGAGCCGTCCAGTATTGCTAGAGTTGGGGAGCATATAAATAAATAATAAATAAAATAAACAGATCTAACTGATCTGTCAGATCCAGATTTACACTGCTTCACCAGAATATACAAAACATTTACTAGACTAATTCTCGAATACAGTTCACCTGTCTGGAACCCGTACTGTATATTGAACATTAATACAATTACAAGAGTCCAGAAATATTTCACGAGAAGAGTTCTTCACTCTTCTGCTTACAACAAAACACGTTATTCCACCAGACTTGAAATCTTGAGCTTAGAAAACTTAGAACTACATCACCTTCCAACCAATCTACAGTAAATGCTGTACATTAAATTATCTGCCACAAAGTCCTGCCTGTTCATGACTACTTCAGCTTCAACCGCAATGATACATGAGCACACACGAGATACACACTTAAAGGGAACTGCTAGATTGCAGAAAATATAACTTCAGCGACAGAGTGGTCAATGCCTGGCATGCGCTACCTGACTCCATTGTTACTTCCTCAAATGCCCATAACTTTAACAGATTGTCTATCGTGGACCTCACTGCATTCGTAAAAGGTCCGTAAGGGGCGTCCATAAACACACTATTGCATCTACTGTCTTACTGTCCTACTGTCCTCATTTATTTGTATTTCCTTTGTTTATGTTTGTTTGTATCTATACCTGCTATCTTGTACATGTTTGACAAATAAATAAATAACGAAATAAAAATATGTCAGAATCAGTTCTATCTCTAACTACCAGATCCAATAGATCTATCTCTAATCAACCAATCACATGCTTTATAATGTCCTTAGCATTTTGTTGGATTTCAAAAAGAAACACAACCAGGGGTGGAGGACATAAAACAATGCATGCAAATAATATTTTGACAAATAAATAAATATTGTAGCTTAGAAATCAAACTCATGTCTCCACAAAGAGTCAGGAACAATTCAAGGACAAAAGTGTTGGAACATAAACATTTTCTTTGGATGTTTATGCAATAACCCAGCGACAACTGAAGCATCTGTTAAAAGTGGAGGAAAAAAAGTTCTTCACAAATAGGATGGAAATAATTTAAAATATAAAATATGTGAATGCTGAAGAATATGAGACTGGCAGTAACATTTTTCTGTTGAATGGGAGATTTCCTGGTAAGGTGAGAAACAAATGTGGAACTCTGTTTGAATTGCATTTGTTCACCCTTGTAGAATCATTAAATTTCCCTTGGGGGAAAGGCTGGACTTTGAAGAATGAAAAATCTATGCACTCAAACTAACCACATTTCAAAAAGTCATCATCAGGATCTTTCTTTCTTTCTTTCTTTCTTTCTTTCTTTCTTTCTTTCTTTCTTTCTTTCTTTCTTTCTTTTCCTTCCTTCTCTCCTTCCTTTCCCTTTCCCCTTCTCTCCTTCTTTCCTTCCTTCCTCCCTTCCCTTCCTTCCATCTGTCCACTCATCTACCCATCTATAGAATAGCATAGAATGGAATGGAATGGAATAGAATAGAATAGAACAGAATTATTTATTGGCCAAGTGTGATTGGACACACAGGGAATTTGTCTTTGGTGCAGATGCTCTCAGTTTATATAAAAGAAAAGATATATTTATCAAGAATCATGAGGTACAACACTAATTATTGTCATAGGTGTCAAATAAGCAAAAAAGAAATAATCAATATTAATAAAAATTAATATTGTATTATTTCTTCATTGTAATGTATTGCAATACATTGTAATGTATTAATAAATTGTAATGTATTAATAAAAAGTACAAGCAACAGGTTATAGCCATACAGTCATAAGTGGGAGGAGATGGGGGATAGGAATGATCATCCATCCATCCATCCATCCATCCATCCATCCATCCATCCATCTATCTATCTGTTCTGTCTGGGTTCCCCCAGACCTCAACACCAACTGGAAAAAACAGCCAGACACGCTGGTAAAAGCAAAAGTACTTTATAGCTTGAAAATTAAACACAGAGAAAAACCTGTTCTTCCCAACAGGCAGGCTAGGAGATTTTACAGCAGAGTCCTGATGTCCAGACAATACAGCAAACTTCTTGCTGGCACACCCACCACTGTAGAGCATAAGACCCCCACCATTTCCCCCCAAGGTTTCAGTAGTCAAAGTCACAAACCAGAATTCCAAGATGCCAAAGATCACAGCCAGGTCCCAGGACTCCCAAAGATAATACTCCACAAGCCAGGAAGGGTGGGTCTGCCTTTTAGCCTTTCCAGAGAGCACCACACCCAAACCCAGCTGTTGCCTCTTTAGTGCTGAAAGTACCTAGCCAATTGGTCCCTTCTTTGTGTTGCTCTTCTCTGTCGCAGATCGATTATTGCTTGTGCATTTTCCTCTAAGGAATCCAGGCTGCTTGCTGGGGAGAGCTCCCTCTCGGGGGCCTCTGGCTGTTCCCCCTCTTCCTCAGCCTGGGATTCCTCCTCCTCGTCTGCCTGCACCTCCTGTTCCTCATCCTCCCCCTCTGAGCAGGAAACCGACAGAAGATCAGCCGTTCCCTGAGGGGCCTCGGACAGAATCACAACACTATCTATCTATCTATCTATCTATCTATCTATCTATCTATCTATCTATCTATCTATCTATCTATCTATCTATCTAATCTGTTGTGTTTGATTCTCAGAGACGGCCTAGGCAGATACCTGCAGTTTTCTTGGCAAAGTTTTTCAAAAATGGTTTGCCATTGCCTTCCCAGGCCTGAGAGAAAGTGAATGGCTCAAAGTCCCCCATTGGCTTTTTACATAATCACTGCACTGATTGTCATTCATCATAAGTATCAAAGCTAAACTGAAATATAAAAGGGACAGAGGCAAAAAATCATCATCATCATCATCATCATCATCATCATCTTATTGCTGCTGTTGTTGCTGTTTATTAGATTTGTATGCCGCCCTTCTCCGAAAACTTGCTAATGAAGATAGGAAATTATGCTTCCTTCATTTAGACTTAGGTCTTCCCTATCAGAAAAGAAATATTACATTACCTATCTCCAGCCAGGAAAATAGGTAATTTATTTGTACTAGTTAGAAGAAGACCCAAAATTCCTAAATACATTGTAAAATGCCATCTCACTGGTCTTCTAGAGTATTGTACCAGTAAAGAAGATGTCAGCAGGTTCTCTTATCACAAGATGTCACCTGAATATAAAATTGAAAGTGGCAGATAGTAAACAAAAGTTAAGTTCGTGGAAAAATAGCAGTCCTTAAAAATGATTCATTTCATTTCTGGCATGGAGACATTGTTGACATTCCGCAATAAATCACAAGTCAGATACTGAGACACTCATATTGTCCATGCTATTTCTTTGGAGGGAGGGAAAAAGAATATAGAAAACTTAATTTGGAAAGATAGTTCTCCAAATTATATGGATTATATGTTAGCACTTTGAATGGGCTCCAGAAATCAAAACCATTTTTCTAAACCTTTGGAATACAGTAAGGGATCTGAGCAATTTAAAGGCAAACTATCTTGCTGCTGATTCCTGGGTATTTTTATGTTGACATTGTTAACTGCAAGGAATCCCTTCTAAACAGGGCAATATATATGACAGGAAGCTAAGGTGGAGTGTTTAAAAATATTTCAGAAAACAATACGGGGCACCAAAATTTATTTGCTTGCTTGCTTGCTTGCTTGCTTGCTTGCTTGCTTGCTTGCTTGCTTGCTCGCTCGCTCGCTCGTTCGTTCGTTCGTTCATTCGTTTGTTTGTTTGTTTGTTTGTTCGTTCATTCATTCATTCATTCATTCAATTTCTACCCCGCCCAACTCCCTAGAGACTCTAGGTGGCTCACAACCAAAAACAGAACATACAATATAATATTAAAACCTTAACAATTTAAAAACAATTTAAATTGAACAGTTAAAAAAACCATGCACACCATTTTATGGCTGGATCTCGATGGTATACCATCAGAAATGTAAAATGTAAAGACCACCTTCAAAGAGGAATTCTTTACATCTTATTTCACAACACTCGTATTTCAAACGCTGAGTGTTTCCTTATCTCTTCTGGCAGCTCACTCTATGAATTACAGTGATCCCTCGATTTTCGCGGGTTCGAACTTCGCGATAAGTCTATACCACGCTTTTTCAAAAATATTAATTAAAAAATACTTTGCGGGTTTTTTCCCTATACCACGGTTTTTCCTGCCCGATGACGTCATGTGTCATCGCCAAACTTTTGTCTGCCTTTAATAAAAAACATGTTTTAATAAACTTTAATAAATAAATATGGTGAGTAATAATCTAAATGGTTTCTAAGGGAATGGAAATTGCAATTCAGGGGTTTAAAGTGTTAAGGGAAGGCTTGTGATACAGTTCATAGCCAAAAATAGTGTATTTACTTCCGTATCTCTACTTCGCGGAAATTCGACTTTCGCGGGTGGTCTCGGAACGCATCCCCCGTGAAAATCGAGGGAGCACTGTACATCAGATTTCATCCCCCCCCCTCCCAGCTGCTACATATACCCAGGTTTCTTGAGCAGATCTGGTACAGTGAGACTATATCTCTAAGACAGATGGGTATCTTTCCTCTTCTCCCCTTCTCCGTGCACCCCAAACCAGTATGTCATTTCCAACACAGATTGGCAATGGAAACCCCTACCTGAAGAGCAACTCATGCATAAGGCTGATAAAATGTAGGGGGTGCAAGTAAGTGTATTCAGCAATTCATCACAGAGATATCCCTGTGTTTAAACACATGTACTGGCTCACAAGGGGGGGGGGGCAGAGGAAGAAAAATAAAAGGTCTCTTAGAAAATGATTACCCTGTCAACTAAGTCAACAGCAATGATACCGTGATAGAAACCAGCAGTTTTGTCACATTGTTTTATCACTATAATTACATCAGGAACACAGTTACTGTCTGGGAAAGATAAGATTAAGTGAGGCTGTTCTCGTTAAGGTGGCTCTTGCTTCTTGAAATTTCCTGTTCACTGTTTTGGAATTTATAGAATGATTCCTTCTTTTGGCCCTCACATCCAATTATTTTCTTCTCGTCCTCTGAAAGAGCAATCAAAAACATTTTGGCTAGTCTTCCATCTCAGCCAAGCTGAAACCCAGATACAGGAAACAAAAGGAAGGGCAAACACTGCCTTCCCTCTTGAAGGGTCTTCTACAGCTTCAATCCATGACCTGCGTACGTATCAATGGGTAATTCCGTTCCTACGTGTACTTGAGCGGAATTTCATTCCAGCAATTGGGTAGATGCGAACTGGCATGAAGGCGGCTGAAAACTCTGATGAGAAAAGACATTTGATTTAAAGAATATTGGAATGAATACACAGAAGAAATCCTAGCTTCTCTGAAGGTGCCCAATAGGAAAGAAATTCTCCACAATATAACCAAAGTCCTTTTCAGAAAAGCTTTCTCAACTGCCACTCCTGCTTTTCCCATCATCAGATGTCAAACGGCACAGAGAACATGACAAAAGTGAACTCAGAAGCAACAGAATAATGCACTGGGTTCTACAGACACTTGCAAATATTTTTGAAACGGTCAAATGTTATGCCATCTTTGGTGAAAGCATTGTTCATTTCCTCTTTTTGGGGCAGTCCCTAGTGGGAAGAATGGGGATGAAGCAGAGGAAACAATTAGCCTCTCCATTCTAGATTATTTTTCAACCACTTTTCCTCCCTGAATTGCTCTAAAATGTATTGTATTATATTAAAAATATCCCTACGTGGTATAATAGTGACTGGATAGACTCAAATCCACCTCTCTATTCAATCATATTCAATCAAACAGAATAACAGAGTTGGCAGGGATATTGGAGGTCTTCTAGTCCAACACTTGCTCTGGTTGTTGTTGTTAGTTGTCAAGCGATGTCCAATCCATTGTGACCCCATGGACAACATTCCTTAAGTACTATCCTGTTCTCTACCATCCTCTGGACTCCATTTAAACTCATGTGGACTGCTTCAGTGACTCCATCCAGCCATCTCATTCCCTGCCATCCCTTTCTTCTTTTTCCCTTAATCGTTCCCAGCTTTGGGCTCTTCTCCAGCAAGTCCTTCCTTCTCCTTTGTTGTCCAAAGTATTTGAGTTTCAGATTGATCTCCTCTAGGATTGATCAGTTTGATCACCTTGCAGTCCAAGGGACTTGCTCAGGTAAGAAGCACTATATGATTTCAGACAAATGGTTGTCCAATCTTTTTTGAAAAAACCTTCAGTGTTGGAGCACCCACAACTTCTGAAGGCAAGTCATTCCACCAATTAATTGTTCTAACTATCAGGAAATGTCTCCTTAGTTGTAAGTTGCTTCTCTCCTTGAATCATTCATATGGGACTCATTGTCCATTCAGAAGCTACCACTGATTCAATCCTCAGAGTATCAGTACAGAGTCACCCAAAATTCATTAGTATTCTCCGTAATGCCAGCCAGTCAGTATGCAAACCTTGTTATCGTTATGCAGAAATGTTTTTATTTATTTATTTTTTATTTATTATTAGAGTTGAAAGGGACCTTACAGGTCATCAAGTTCAACCCCCTGCCTGAGCAGGAAATCCTACAGCACCCCAGCCAAATGGCAGTCCAATCTCCTCTTGAAAGTGTCCAAAGTTGGGGAGTCCACAACCTCCACTGGCAGGCCGTTCCACTGGCTGATTGCTCTCACTGTCAGGAAATTCTTTATCTCCAGGTTGAATCTTTCCTTGGTCAGTTTCCAACCGTTGTTCCTTGTCCGGCCCTCTGGTGCCCTGGAAAACAGTGTGTCCCCCTCCTCTCCGTGGCAACCCCTTAAGTACCTGTATACAGCTATCATGTCCCCCCTAGCCCTTCTTTTTACTAGACTATCCATGCCCAGTTCCAGCAACCTTTCCTCGTATGACCTTGTCTCTAGTCCCCTTATCATTTTAAATAGAAACATAAAAACATAGAAGTCTGACGGCAGAAAAAGACCTCATGGTCCATCTAGTCTGCCCTTATACTATTTTCTGTATCTTATCTTAGGATGGATATATGTTTATCCCAGGCATGTTTAAATTCAGTTACTGTGGATTTATCTACCACGTCTGCTGGAAGTTTGTTCCAAGGATCTACTACTCTTTCAGTAAAATAATATTTTCTCATGTTGCTTTTGATCTTTCCCCCAACTAACTTCAGATTGTGTCTCCTTGTCCTTGTGTTCACTTTCCTATTAAAAACACTTCCCTCCTGGACCTTATTTAAATGCACCCATTCTTCTTCTCCACCCTAGGTCTTCCTGCTCTCTGCCAAGAAGACTCAGCTGGAGATTTAAAAATGGCCAAAAAACCCCACCCTTGAAAAAATATGGCCGCTTGAGAAATTACCAGCCAGGTTTCACAGAGTGTCAGATCACTGTTAGGGAAACAGGATGTTTTGTATTTGTGCCTTGTCTATCTACTGGGTTTTTTTTGCACAAAATCCTGCAGAAAAAGCAGTCAGCCTATGCATTACACTAATCAGAACAGGAATCTGTTTTGGGGAGGTAACAAATAGTTTTGGATGGATTGATGGAAAGCATTTCAGGCAGGTAGACACAAGTCAGCAGCTGACCTCTGCATTTCCACTTTTAAAAAGAAAACACAAAAGTAAATAAAGTAGAAAATTAAAGAAAATTAAATTATTAATAGTATATACAGATATTAGCATTAAAGTCACCATGTTTATATTATATTAATTACACACTAGACTATAATTTGTCTCAAGTATATAAATTAGTACATGCTTTTTTCCCATTAACAAAATAATTTCATATATACAGTACTTTAATGATTTATCATGCAGGCTATATTACGCCGCCCCCCCGCCCCCCCCCCCCCCCGAAATTGCAAAATCTAGACTTTATTTGTTACATACTTCAAAATATTTAAGAAAATAAAAATAATAAACAAATTAACATTATTGAAACAACTATAAAGCAAAACTAAACTACCTATACCTTTCTTTATCTCAACACATATTTTATCGTTGTATATATTGTATATATTTTCCCAAGTAATCCTATATGACTATTTCCCTATCTATTTACTATTACTCAACATCCAAAACATACTATTTAATTCTATTTATATTTGCCATATGTGTACATACATATTGCACAGAGGCAGACAAAAATATACATTATCTACCATATAAACTGGATATGTATGTACAAACACACGCGCGCACACAGGTCTTCTAAAATTATACACATTCAACCTCATTTATTTATTGCAATAGGAAAAACATACCCAGAGTCCAGAAGGGAAAGAAAGAAGAAAAAACCAAAAAACTTTCTACTGGTTCTGCGTACCTGACCATACCCGCAGGAGCCCCTCACTGAGTATAGTATAGTATAGTATAGTATAGTATAGTATAGTATAGTATAGTATAGTATAGTATAGTATAGTATAGTATGCAGTATGTAGTATGTGTATTAGTATTAGTACAGTATTGTTACCTTCTGAGACTGAAGCGCATAGGCTTCAGTCAGGTCTTCCATTTTGGAGGGAAAATACTGACTGCTGATTGGCTAGACTGTCTGGCAGCTTCTTATAAAAGGGCTGGCTGTCAGACTGAGCCTTTGCTGGGTTGTAAATAGTTGCCAAAGAAAGAGCTGTTGTTTTGAAGTCTTGACTTAACTAGACTAGACTATATGATATAAAATAGATTTATTTGTTTATTTATTTATTTATTTGTTTGTTTGTTTATTTCATTTGATTTGATTTGATTTCTAGGCCGCCTTTTTCCTCACGGACTCAGGGCGACTCACAAGAATAAAAATAAATACAATGATAATAAATACTATTAAAGCATTGAAAATACTAAGAACCCACAATAAAACAGACAATCGTTCCTCTTTCATACAAGTGACTGGAGCGAAGCTTTTGTTCACGGTTCCCAGGCCTGCCGGCATAGATGTGTTTTTAATATCTTTCGAAAGACAAGGAGAATGGGGGCGGTGCAGATCTCCAGGGGGAGTTGGTTCCAGATAGCCGGGGCTGCAACAGAGAAGGCTCTCTCCCCATAGACCTGCCAGTCAGCATTGTTTGGCCCACAGGGCCCGGAGAAGGCAGACTCTGTGTGACCTAACTGATCGCTGGGATTGGGGGGGGGGAAGACGGTCCCGTAAATAATCTGGTCCAATGTCATGTAGGGCTTCACAGGTGATAATCAACACCCTGAATTGCATTTGGAGACCAATCAGCAGCCAGTGTAGCTCATGGAGCGCTGGACTAATGTGGGAGTATCTGGGTACACCTAACATGGCTCTCGCAGTTGCATGCTGGACTAGTTGCAGTCTCTGAATGCTCTTCAAGGGTAGCCCCAAATAGAGCGCATTGCAGTAATCGAGCCTAGAGGTAAAGAGGGCATGAGTGACCGTGAGAAGAGACTCCCTGTCCAAATAGGCCTGCAACTGGCACACCAGGTGTTTAAGGGGTGATTTGATTGAAGTGTATAAAATTATGCATGGGATAGAAAAGATGGATAGAGAAAAATTCTTTATCACACAATACTAGGACAAGGAGACACTCCCTAAAGATCATAGGTAAGAAAGTGAGGAGAAATCAAGGGAAATATTTCTTCACCCAGAGGGTCGTTGATTTATGGAATGCACTTCTAGAAGAGGTCGTGACAGCTGTCAGCCTTGATAGCTTCAAGGCAGGATTAGACAGATTCATGGATGCCAAGTGTATCGGTGGTTATTGAAATGGATGTCCATGTGCCGCCTCTATGTTGATTGAGGCAGGCAGGATTCCCTTGAGTACCATTTGTTGGGGGTCAAGGGAAAGGGAGGGTCTTGCCTTCTCTTTCTTCTCAAGATCCCCAAGGACAATTGGTGTGACACAGAATGCTGGACTCGATGGGCTTTGGCCTGATTCAGCAGGGCTCTTATTATGTTCTAATGTTCTTATGTAGGTGAACCTCTGCGAAAGCCCCCCCGTTATCACTGCCCTAAACCTGGATCCTGGATTATCAATCCTAAATGCTCAGAAGAACCTTTGTCTAGGAAAATGATGGGCTGATCGGCAAGCACAGGATTGACTTTTGCAAGTCAAGCAGGGTAACAAAAGGATAATTCATTCATTTTCCTCCTCAAATTTTGTTTATTGCTGCCTCCCAGAGAGGCCTCAGATGAAATATCCTCTTGTCTCCCATTCGTGGCAACCTGGCAACTGAAAGAAATTCAGGAAGATCTGTCATGTCCTAGAGCTTTATCATGGTAATTACATCTGGAACAAGTTTACTATGTGGGGTAAAAAAGGTGTAAGATTACAAGAAACAAATCCACTGCAACACCAGCTGTAGTGATGCCAAGGGAAATGCAGCCAGAAAGATGCTGAGTATGGGTTGGGGGTGGGGGAATTGTAGGTTTGAAATATTTTACAATCCTAGCAGCCTGCAGAAGGAGATGTGGGAATCCATTCCCCATTGGTTTCATCCCCGGAGAGCTTCCGCAGAAGCTAGAAATTGAGCTCCGTAAGTCTGATTTCACAGAGATTGTTGCTTTCTAAAGGGCAAAATTAATTGAGCGATGACCTCCAGTTAGCCCTGATCCACATGGATTTTTAAAAACGCTATCTCTGGAGCTTTTACGTTATTTCTATCACGGTATCTGAGACTCCTCGTAAAATCCTTCCCAGCTGTCTTCATTCTTTCTTTTTTTAAAATAAAAAATAAATAAAATATCATGGATGCTTGAGGAATTCAGCTTTGACAATTCTGGTGCAAACTGAGTCTATCTTCTTGTCTGGAAAACAATGCAGAGAATAAAAATGAACTATGTGTTAACTATTGTGGTGCGTGCAATAATGGGTGTACCAAGGTATGCCCGTATTACTTTACACAAGCTGTATGGGTTGCCAGTCGGTCTCCGAACGCAATTCAAGGTGTTATTACCTTTAAAGGCCTAAACGGCTCAGGGCCAGTCTATTTACAGGACCGCCTCCACCCTCACACCTTGCTGTGGCCGGCAAGGGCCCAGAGAGTTGGCCTTCTCCAGGTCTCATCCACCAAACAACATCGGTTGGCAGGGCCTCGGGCCTTCTCTGTAGTGGCTCCGACCCTTTGAAATCAACTGCCCCCTGAGATCCACCCTACCGGTCTTCTGGAAAGCTGTTAAGATCTGGCTTTTCCGGCAGGCCTAGAATTAGGATTGACTGCAAGTATGTATGGGTTTTATGACATTACTGTTTTTTATTGTATTGTTGATTTTATTATTATATTTTAACTGCTTTTAAAAATTGCTGTTGTATTTATATCTGCTGTTAGCCGCTCTGAGTCTGTTTTGGAGGGAGCTGCTTATTTGTTTGTTTGTTTATTTATTTATTTGTTTGTTTGTTTGTTTGTTTGTTTGTTTATTTATTTATTTATTTATTTATTTGCCACCCCTCTCCGTAGACTCGGGGCGGCTAACAACAGTAATAAAAACAGCATGTAAATCCAATACTAAAACAACTAAAAAACCCTTATTGTAAAACTAAACAGCCATACAAACAAACATACCATGCATAAATTGTAAAGGCCTAGGGGGAAAGAATATCTCCCATGCCTGATGACAGAGGTGGGTTTTAAGGAGCTTACGAAAGGCGAGGAGGGTGGGGGCAGTTCTAATCTCCAAGGGGAGTTGGTTCCAGAGAGCTGGGGCCGCCACAGAGAAGGCTTTTCCCCTTGGCCCTGCCAAACAACATTGTTTTGTTGACGGAACCCGGAGAAGGCCTACTCTGTGGGACCTAACCGGTCGCTGGGATTTGTGCGGTAGAAGGCGGTCTCATAGATACCCTGATCCGGTGCCATGAAGGGCTTTATAGGTGATGACCAACACTTTGAATTGTGACCAGAAACTGATCGGCAACCAATGCAGACTGCGGAGTGTTGGTGTTACATGGGCATTTTTGGGAAAGCCCATGATTGCTCTCGCAGCTGCATTCTGCACGATCTGAAGTTTCCGAACACTTTTCAAAGGTAGCCCCATGTAGAGAGCATTACAGTAGTCGAGCATATAAATACAACAAAGAAAGAAACAAACAAACTTCTAAGCTTCATAGATGTTCTCTGATGCATCAAATATACAGAGGAGACTAGGATGTAGGACTTGCTAATCTTTCTTCTAGGGCTTCTATGATATCAATGAGGATGGAAAAGAGAGTGGAATTAACTGTTTCATTTACTGTAGATTGGGCTGTTTTATTCCTAGAGGTGCTAATAAGATCCACCATGAAAAGTCATCTCGATTCATTTTTGCGAAAGACAAATGACCCTTTAGGACAGCCTTTTACAGTTTTATTGTTTTGTATTTTTTTTTAAAGGAATCATATATGGAAAGCCGACATTTTCAAGTTTATATTATCATCTTGTTGCTTCTCTGCAACTTGCAAAATATAGAGAATATTGAGGTTTGTAAAAAAAATACAACAACACAAAAGAAATATAAATCAAGTGAACCCACTACCAACTACAGCGTGGGAACGAAACGTGTTAAATGTTCAGCAATTTAAGATATTAAGTATCTATTCCTTGGCCAGTCTTTTTTATATATATATATATATATATATATATATATATATATATATATATATATATGTGTGTGTGTGTGTGTGTGTGTGTGTGTGTGTGTGTGTGTGTGTGTGTGTGTAGATTGTTCTGAGTTCGGGTTTTGCCCTGTGTAATATTTTGCATGTTTATGCGACGTTTCGGCGAAATCACATTCACCATGATGGTGAATGTGATTTCGCCGAAACGTCGCATAAACATGCAAAATATTACACAGGGCAAAACCCGAACTCAGAACAATCTACATACATATACCCGTGAAAATTTACGAATATATATATATATATATATATATATATATATATATATATATATATATATATATATATATATATTTCATTTCAATTGTATTTTGAAAGAAAGCTTTTATCCTAGTGTTTTTCTTTAGAACAATCTTATACAAACAAAGTCAGTAACTTTCATTTATTAAGCTTTATCTTCCACACGGAAGGGGCTGATAGATTCATATAGCACATTTGAGATTTTCATTTATAGATTTCATTTAAATTTGCTTATTTAGTATCCTATGAATATTACTGCCATAAATTGTTGTATCTTATGATTCTTGGTGACGGTATTTGGTGACTAAGAGCATATGCAGAAAAAACATGTGAAGCATGCACTTCTGAACAGGTAGGAAAGGTAAATACTTTTCACCACTGGTTTTACAGCACATTTCCTAATATAAACGCTTCTCAGTTCTTTTTTCTAACATTTCTTTTGGTTTGTTTGTTTGTTTGCATTGCTCCCAAATATATTCTGTAACTTCCCTCACTCTTCTATCTTCTATCTTCTATCTTCTATCTTCATCTATCTACCTACCTACCTACCTACCTACCTACCTTCCTACCTATCATTCATCCATCCGTCCGTCCGTCCAATCTATCTATTCTATCTATTCTATCTCTATCTGCCTGCCTGCCTGCCTGTCTGTCTATAATCTATCATCTATCTACACAATGTTATATATTCCGGGTTTTGGTTTGGCTCCAGGTTTGTGGGCTGGCCAAACCAAAACCCAGAATGTTACACCACAAATATACATTACAAAACAGCTGACTAGCCTGCAGGCATCAACTACAACAACTACTCAGGATGTCACCCCTAATCTGCAAACATCAACTGCACAAATTATTCAAGGTGTTACCCCACCATCTAACCAGGAAATTTAAACACAGCTTGCAGCAGCTGAGCCAGCACTCCACACCCACCCACCAGTATTTATAGAGGGACGGCAGCTGAGATCACACTTTGTTCGCCCAAGCACAAAGCCAAAAACACCAGCCTGAAGATGGCGAGTGGGACCTTGTTGAAACATTGGCAGGAATCTCTGAAACTTACATGGGAAGAAACCTGAATATGCCAAGACCTTCATACCTGTATCCGTGAAAATCTACAAAATCTATGAAAACACACACAAACACACACACATATATATTTTGGGGAATCCAGAGCATGATACCCTGGTCTTTCAAGACTGAAGAATGCTAATGCATGCATATATATATATACAGAACTGAAGGGGTTGGATACTGTAGCCTAGAGGTTAATTATCTGCCTTACAAAGCAAAGGCTGAAAGTTCAAGTCCCAGTGACTCCCAATATATATATTTGTAGAATTTGCATACAAGTACATATGTTAGGGCAAATTGTACATAAAGTCAGCTAAAATAGAAAGAAACACAAAGGAACAAAGAGGAACAGAACAATGTTTATGGTACCTAATAACATAAAAGCCTTATTTGAAATCCTAAGTTGTTTTCACAAATGCATTATAATCTAGAATGAAAGCTTGCATTTGTAGGTCTGGGATCAGCAGAGTGTCATTATGGACACATTTTCAATTCATTCGCAGTTCAGCCCGCTGTAAAGCAGGGGACAATATTATACCATTTCAGCAATAAGAAAACATCTTCAAGAGCAGCACAGAACTGTAAGAAATTGGATTAGAAGTATTGAGTGGAAGTTCAAAATCTTCAAAGGCATGTTTTTCCCCCGTCAGACTCAAAGAATAAGCCTAATAATAAAAGATGTTATCAAATAAAATGGATGGAGACTGATAGAATAAATAGAAAAGAGGAGCTAATACAAACACACACAGACACACAGATTCCTCTTTTGTAGCACTCTCCAGGTGTGTATCTATAGGTGCGTTGGCATATTGCTTAAAATAGCAGATAGAAGAACATTGATCTGCTAATATCTACAAGCGTTTTGCAATGGTATGTGGGAATGGCTTTGGGAAACAGAAGAAAGAGCCACAGACCAGGCAACAGTCAGATAAGAGATAGCTGAAGCTCACAAAAAGGAGGAGAGTATTGCAAACATGTCAGAAGAGATTCTTCCTGAGACCTGCATTGGTTGCCGATTGGTCTCCGAACTCAATTCAAAGTGTTGGTTATGACCTATAAAGCCCTACATGGCTTAGGACAGGTTACTTACGGGACCATATCCTGCCTCATGTATCCCAACAGCTGGTCAGGTCCCACAGAGTTAGCCTTACATAGAAACATAGAAGACTGACAGCAGAAAAAGACCTCATGGTCCATCTAGTCTGCCCTTATACTATTTCCTGTATTTTATCCTAGGATGGATATATGTTTATCCCAGGCATGTTTAAATTCAGTTACTGTGGATTTACCAGCCACGTCTGCTGGAGGTTTGTTCCAAGCATCTACTACTCTTTCAGTAAAATAATATTTCCTCACGTTGCTTCTGATCTTTCCCCCCAACTAACCTCAGATTGTGGCCCCTTGTTCTTGTGTTCACTTTCCTATTAAAAAACATTTCCCTCCTGGACCTTATTTAAACCTTTAACATATTCTCCAGGTCCTGTCAACTAAGCAATGCCGGCTGGCGGGACCTAGGGGAAGAGCCTTCTCCGTGGCAGCCCTGCCTCTTTGGAATCAACTCCCTCCAGAGATTCGTACCACCCCCATCCTTCTGCATGTGCAGAAGCCAAATTTCACGCCAATGAGCATTCGTGCATCCACGGTGGTCGCGGAGAGCTTACCAGTAGCGGCCGGTAAGTGTAACCCCCGGCTGGTGTTGGAGCATCCCACCTTCTGATATAGGCCTTCCTGCCTGAGCAGAGGATCGGACTAGAAGACCCACAAGGTTGCATCCCATTCTGTTATTCTGTTCTGTTCTTGGATTGTAAAGGTGAGGAGGACTTCTGGCTGTCTTCTGCATCCATATTTTCCTACTTCAACCCTCTTTGCTTTGATGGGATGTTGCCCATTCTTGGCCTTGGAGAAAACACCCCAAGCAAGAATTCTAATGAGTGACCCAAATGCCATTTTGATTTCCTCTGAATGTCACCACTATAAGTTTAATTTGGGGCACAGTTACAGTTAAATTTGGGACAGCTGTCACCCAAATTAGAATGGCCTTGGTGCTTTTATTTTGGACAGAAAGAGCGTTTTCCGTGGTAGAGAGCAGCGATGGATAAAATGATCTCATTACAGAATGGGATTTAAAACCAATAAAGCTCATCCGTAACATGGTCACAGAATATTTGGGACTTCCCGAGCCATTTTCATTACAATGAGGAGCGTCCTTCAAGCACAGAAGAATTCATTTCTTTAACTGCGGATGAATGTTAGATAAAAGAGCTGCATTCTCAAGTCACCATCATAAATTGCCACGCTTGTTTCTATGTTCTGTTTTAAAATGTTTCTTTTCTGAGGCCAGAGGGAATATGAGCCATTGATTTGCTTCAAACTGCCGTTTTTACTAAAAATGGCTTCTGCTTCTTTTGGCAAGTGAGATGTTAGGGCTAAAGAGCTATTAGCGCTGGGTAATCACCGTTTCCCATCAGGTGGTCAAACTGAAAGCTGATCAATATTTTCAATAAGGAACAATTTGGTACAGAGCTTTGATCTAGCTACACATGGCTCTAGCTAATAATTGAAAACCTACCTACCTATAATCTACCTATTTACCCATCTACCCATCTACCTACCTACCTACCTACTTACCTACCGATCTGTCTGTCTGTCTGTCTGTCTGCCTGCCTGCCTACCTACCTACCTGCCTACCTACCTATCCTGCAGATTACAGGTTATTTTTTCCTGAAGCCAAATTGTTTGTTAGAGAGTAAGCTGTTAGTTTCTAGGTGGAAGGTAATAGATTGGTTTATGATTGCTTCCATGACTTTGCAGGTGATACAACATAATGAGATTGGTTTGTAAATGTATCTGTAATAATGGTAAAATGCAATGGAAAGCAGCTGAGAACAACCATAACAAATAAATGGTAATATATATCATATGTAGAACTCATGCAACAACTCTCGAAAACTTTTTTTTAAAAAATAGAGATGTTTTCTTCAAGGAGAAGGAAAACACATCAATATTTTCTTGGGAATAGGAAGTGCTCATCCGCAGGAAAGACTCTTACTTTTGTAAATCTTGGAGTCTTTTTATGGAGTCTATATCCCATTAATCTTTTCTTTTTCCCTATCTTTATCAAATCATTGCTTTCACGGAAATAAAGGTGATGATAACAGAGGAAGAGGATGGGGGGGGACCTGTAAATAAGTCTTACAAAATAAATCACAGTGAAGTAGGCTGTTTCTTTCCACAAGGTGGATGACTCAGTAACAATTCATGTTTGGTACATCTTGCAGAGCATTTTATCTTTGAGGACAAGCTGAGCTCAGTGGGGAAGAGCAAACTCCATCATCCTTCTTTTTGAAAGCATTATATCTCTGCCTTGTAAGTTAAAGGTAAGAGAGCAGCTCAGGTAAGCTACTGATGTTACAGATAGTCTTTGACTTACAACCAGAGTTGGGTCCAGAATTCTATTCATGAATCATTGCTATCATAAGTCGAAGCGTCACATGACCAAAGTCAACTTTTTCATCATTTTTATGGCAGTTGTTAAATGAATCATACAGTCATAAGTCCAAATCCACCCTCCCAAAGGGTCTTTTTGCCATTAAACTACCTGAAATAATGGTGTCTCTCCAAGCATTCAAAAGAGACTTCCTGTACACTATTATCTACAGCAGTGATGGCAAACTTTTTTCCCCTCACGTGCTGAAAGAATATGTGCATGCGCTATTGTGCTTGTGTGAGTCCCCATACCCATAATTCAATGCACGAGGAGGACGAAAACAGCTTCCCCCACCCGCTGGAGTCCCTCCGGAGGCTGGAAACGGCCTGTTTCCCAAGTTCTGGTGGGCCTACTAGGCTTGTGTTTCGCCCTCCCCAGGCTCCAAAGGCTTCCCTGGAGCCAAAAGAGGGTAAAAATGCCCAGTCCCCCTGGAGGCTCCCTGGAGGCCAAAAACGCCCTCCCAGAGCCTCTGTGCAATCCAAAAATCAGCTGGCTGGCACACACATGCACACTGGAGCTGAGCTAGGGCAACGGCTCGCATGACAGCAGATATGGCCTTCATGGCATCAGACCAGAATATCTCCGGGATCGTCCACTGCCGCATGAATCCCAGCGGCCAATAAGGTCCCACAGAGTTGGCCTTCTCCAGGTCCCATCGACTAAACAATGTCATCTGGCAGGCCCCAGGGGAAGAGCCTTCTCTGTGGTGGCCCCGTCCCTCTGGAACCAACTCCCCCCAGAGATCAGAACTGCCCCCACCCTACTGGCCTTTCGTAAATTGCTCAAGACCCACCTATATCGCCAGGCATGGGGGAATTGAGACATCTCCCCTGGGCTTATATAGTTTATGTATGGTGTGCTTGTGTTGTATTATTTTTACATGATGGATTTTTAGATAATTTTTAATATTAGATTTGTTGTTTTAATATACTGTTGTTATTACTGTTGTGAGCCGTCCCGAGTCTGCAGATAGGGGCAGCATACAAATCTAATAAATAACAATAACAATAACGGCTCCGTGTGCCACCTGTCTATAACAATAGTGGTTGTTCATATTGTTGTGGTCTGCCAGCATCCAGCTGAGCTGGGAGTAGATTCAGAGAGTGAGGAGGCTGGGGAGGCACATGGGCCAGTCCTGGAGTCTGGGGAAGGCTTTGACCAATGTTCTGCATCAGAGGCAGAGATGGGGCCAGGGCCATCTGTCAGTTATCAGATGCCTTTGGAGTCGGAGATAAGGGTACGTGTGCATGCATATGTGTGCCCACACCCATAATGCAATGCCCTCTACCCATGCGTGCATGCACAACCCCCTGTGCTGGCCCCCCGTGCTTCTGCACAGGGATCACTGAAGCCTCCGGAACTTGTGGATGGCAAAAAAACGATTCCATCTGATTTTCAGCCTTCCAGAGGGCAACAGGAGGTCATTTTTCAGAAATGAACTTCTGCTTAGGCTGTTAGGCTGTTTTTCGCTGTCCCCAGGCTTCAGGGGGCTTTCCTGAAGCCCGGGGAAGGCAAAAATGTCCTCCCCCACATCCTCCAGGGCACACCTGTGCCCTGGAGTTGACATAGGGCAACGGCTCGTATGCCTTCAGATATAGGTTCTCTATCACTGATATAGGTTCTCCTGCTCAAGCAGAGAGTTTGACTAGAAGACCTCCAAGGTCCCTTCCAACTCTATTGTTCTAACTGTATGTTTTATGTTCTAAAGAATCAATTCGATATCAAGAAAATTGTACTACGGTCTTCTGGAGTGACACAGCAGCAGTGCCCAGCTACCAACTTTGTAAAAGCATCATAGTAGATGGCTGCGTACTCACCCCACAAAATCTTCAGTCTACAGACCCCAAGAGAGGGATGGCTGGCAAACACCACTCCTGCTTATAATGAATGCAAGTATTCTCCAATAATGATGTCATAGAGTAGAAGGCCCCTTGATGCATTTTCTGAATTAAAAACAAGAAAGAAAGAAAAAGCACCACAAGATGTCACCAGAAAAATCTTTTGGCTGAGCCCTCTTCTGTTATTGCCAAAACACACATCATTCACTTCCCCCAAAACCTCCACCTAACAACAGAGCAAAAGCCCTGAAAGTCTGGAGCCTAGAATAGGGAATGTTTATATATTCCTTTTTTTTTTTCATCAACACACACACACATACATAGCGGAGAGAGAGAGAGAGAGAGATCCCTGTGCATAAACGTATGGCTTTTGGCATCTCATGTGCTATGGCAGTGCACAATGTCTTCAACTTGATTCAGATCCCATTAGGCTTAATGGAGGCAGACGGATGGACTATCTCACCATAATTAATGGCCGCTTCAATGATAATCTAAACGTGTTTCACCATCTGCAGCTTTTTTTTTAAAAGAAATTTTTGCAAAGGAGATGAAATTTAATCTGCTTCCACAATGATGTAAATAATGCCAAGCTGTGTTCTGCAAAGCAAGACCTGCTCCTTTTTCAGAACCAGGGAGGGAGGGGTGGAAAGGCGGGGGAGGAAGGAAAAAAAGGAGAAAAGCTATCAGCATCTTGCTCAGATTGTTGTCTTCTCATTAAAATACTGCTCAGATAAATACAAACAAACCAGCCATAACAGAAAGAGAAAAGCCACTTGGTTTGCACGAGGCATCACAGAGACCTTGTTCACATTCCCAAAGTGTGACATTTCAGCCCAGAATTTTGCTTTTGCATTTTTTTTTCCTTGGCAGGGAAATCACATTGCTCCTTCTCATTATTTGGGCATCTCGGTTCTAATACATTAGATCTTGTGTTGCAAGGGAGAGTTAACCCTTGTGGTTACTTTGGCAAGATGGAAGCAATGCTTGTCTTGGGGAAAGCTTGCCAGTTTTGGTAATCCATGAGGATATTAATACAGTGGTACTTCTACCTAAGAATGTCTCTTCTTACGAACTTTTCTAGATAAAAACCAGGTGTTCAAGATTTTTTTGCCTCTTCTCCAGAACCATTTTCCACTTACAAACCCGAGCCTATGAAACTGTAACCGGAAAAGGCAGGGAGAAGCCTCCGTGGGGCCTCTCTAGGAATCTCCTGGGAGGAAACAGGGCCTCCACCCTCCCTGTGGTTTTCCCGATCACACACATTATTTGCTTTTACATTGATTCCTATGGGAAAAATTGCTTCTTCTTACAAACCTTTCTACTTAAGAACCTGGTCATGGAATGAATTAAGTTCGTAAGTAGAGGTACCACTGTAGGTGCAAACTCAACATAGAGGTCTGTAAGGGGTGTGCATCATGCCTACTGATTTCCTGTGCTCATGCCCATGTTTAAACGTATGCCTGTTATCTCATACATGTTTGACAAACTAAATAAAATAAAGACAAAGTAGTGAGGCTACCAACAGGATGCTCTTATTTTTTAAAATTTATTTATTTATTTATTTATTTATTTATCAAACAAGTATAGTATTATAGTACATATTAACCTAACCTAACCTAACCTAACCTAACCTAACATAACATAACATAACATAAGTAGAACGTAGTAATAGAAAGGATAATAAGACAATAGGTCAGGTACGGTAGTCACAAAGGTACACTTATGCACGCCCCTTACAGACCTCTTAGAAAAGGGGAGAGGTCAATTGTTGATAATGTAAGGTTGAAGATTTTGGGGTTGGGGGAGGCAACAACAGAGTCAGATAATGAGTTCCAGGCAGTGACCACTCTATTGCTGAAATCGTATTTTCTGCAGTCAAGTTTGGAGCAATTTACATTCAGTTTGTATCTATTACATGCTCTTGTGTTGTTGTTGTTAAAGGTGAAGTAGTCACTGACAGGGAGTACATTATGATATATGATTTTATGAACAACAGTTAAATCAATTCGGAGACGACGTAGTTGTAAATTTTCTAGATTTAGTATTTGAAGACTGGAGGAGTAGGGTAATTTGTTGTGAAGGATTCTTCTTGTGAAGTGTTTCTGGACTCCTTCGATTGTATTAATATCTGATATGCAGTGTGGATTCCACACAGGTGAGCTATATTCTAGAATAGGTCTGATGAATGTAGCCTATCTTATCTTCCCACTGTCTTTTCCCTTGGACATCCTTCCAAATAGTGGCATCCACAGGGCAGGTCTAATTAAAACACTTAATCAGTGGAACAATTTGCCTCTAGTGGTTGTGGATGCTCCAACACTGGGTGTTTTTAAGAAGAGATTGGATAATGGTTTGTCTGAAATGGTTTAGGGCAGTGATGGCGAACCTTTTTTTCCTTGGGTGCCGAAAGAGCATGTGTACACACTATTGTGCATGCACAAGTGCCCGCACCAATAATTCAATGCCCCGGGAGGATGAAAACAGCTCCCGGAGCCCATCTAGAGACTGGAAGTGGTCTGTTTCCCAACTTCTGGTGGGCCCAGTAGGCTCGTGTTTCGCCCTCCCCAGGCTGCAAAGACTTCCCTGGTGTTGGGGGAGGGTAAAACCACCCTCACCTATCCCCCTGGAGGTTTAGGTTTAGGTTTAGGTTTATTGGATTTATATGCCGCCCCTTTCCGCAAACTCGGGGAGGCTCTCTGGAAGCCAAAAACACCCTCCCAGAGCCTCTGTGTAAGCCAAAAATCATCTGGCAAGCATACACATGCACGTTGGAGCTGAGCTAGGGTGACAGCTTGGGTGCCAGAAGACATGGCTCCACATGCCACCTGTGGCACCTGTGCCATAGGTTTGCCGTCACTGGTATAGGTTTCCTGCTTAAGCAGAGGGTTGGATTAAAGATCTTCAATACCCTGTTATTCTGTCAAATAGAAACTCTGACCAAAGCAGCATCAAATTACAAGTCCAACCCTCTTTTTGCACATGCATCATGTTATTGCATACATTTCTGAAAGAGACAGAGCATGATGGTGCCTTCATTGCTTTTGTTCAAAACTATGGAAGTTTCAGAAGTCAATGTTTCTAAATAAAATCCAGCCTTGCAGGCACTTGTATACCTGTTTTCTAAGAATTGTTTTTGGGGACTAACATACCTGGATAAATTACTGCAAATAATGGTGATACTGGAATCTGCTATACATTTATCTGCTGGTCAGCATCCCATTTTCAGCCTCTCTCAAGTTGAAGCCTGGTGACTACATAGACATATTTATCTTTGGTGTTTTCTTAGTAACAGTACGAACGTGGTAGGTCATTGCATTCTGTATTATGCAGATAAAGATTCTCAGTCAACCTAGTGAAGTTGTCCGAAAGTTGAGTAATGGCTAATTGTCTTGTAGGTTTGAGGCAATTTGCTGATCATTCAAGCAGCTACATCAGTTAGAGCAAGTTAGTTAGACACGGAGTCATTGGAATGTATCAACACCTCTCAAACCAAACTCGGGTGTTTCTTGCACAATATGTGTTGTAATTTGTTGATGAAGATTTTCAAGGATCCGGGTAAAGTTACCCGAAGACTGCATTCTGGGATGTTGACAATTGTGAACCTGACAATTGTGGGGTGCCCTTTTAAATACTAACTTGGTCATGCCCTGCTTAGTTGACTGAAGATGAGTCCAAAGTTGACAGCCCCATGTGAGAAAAATAGGAATGTTGAAGAAAAGAATACATGCAATTTAATTGGGGAAAATGTTCACACAAGTGAAGATCCCAAGTATGTAGATTTGGTCAATTGGCCCAATATATGGAGATCTTGAAGAAATATCTTGTTGGAGAAAGACCAAAAGAACTCCAAGGTCCCTTCCAGCTTTCTCTTCTCTTCTCTTCTCTTCTCTTCTCTTCTCTCCTCTCCTCTCCTCTCCTCTCCTCTCCTCTCCTCTCCTCTCCTCTCCTCTCCTCTCCCCTCCCCTCCCCTCCCATCCCATCCTATCCTAATTCTACACTAATTCTACCCTACCCCAAAAATAATGGATTAATGAATCAATTTATTTCTAGCGCATCATGTCCCTTTGATCTTATTCATATTCCCATAAAGATACATAAGCAATTTCCACGTCAATCTGCATTTGTTTACTTTTTTACAAAATGCGCACAAATATTTTTGCAATCCCTAATTTGCAATCCATATTTTGTACAGAGTTTCCTCTATTATATTATTTCTGTATGCAACTTTCTCTTTGTATGCAATGTTTGCATTGTCAGCCATATCACAAAGTTATTGAGGATGGGAGGAAAGGCCTTCAAAAGACAAATTCTTCTCCAATCTACATATTATTCCAGGGAGTTCAAATCAAGCTTAAAAAATGAATTCAATTTTTTAAAAAAAAAAAAATCCCTCCCTTACGCCTACCTGTGATTTCCTTCTGAACCAGGAAATTAGAAATCCGCACGCCAAGCTCAAAATTTCTTCAAGGACTAGCGGGAACGGCTCCTCCTGTATATATTTGCAGAACAATAAAATGTTTTGCCACAGGCGAGCCTCCCTCCTCCTCCAAGCTTATGTTCCAGCATTTGACAAGGCAAACTAAATAGGCTTCCGTGTGGTTAAACAAAGCTGAAACATCTCCATGGATGTTGGTGGGGGGCATACGCACACGCGCAGCACCGTAACCAAACTGCGAAATCAATTTCTGTAATAAGGAACCTGCTGTTACATTGAACAATTAGTTATTCTTGGAACATATGCTGGCAGATGATGCTTCTTGGACTGTCTGGAACCTATGAAGAATGTGCGCTGGAGGGAGCTTCCACCTCACTACAGTCAATGCTTATCGGAGCATAACATTGTTGCTCCCTGCAAAGCGGAGCTTTTCTTCAGCCTTGTTTTATGACAGAGTCTGAAGCAGGATTATAACAACTCAGGCCCCAAAGATATATCGGGGTGATTGCAAATAAGACAGCTGCACAACTTTCTGGTATTAACCAGCGTGATTACATGCTATGATTTGTCTTTCAGCGTTAGTTCGTTTCTGCAAGCGGCATCAACCTTTAAAGCAGCGCGGAGCTCTTCTTTCATGGACAAATTTCTTTTCCTACAGTACATTTAACATGCTCCAGATCTTAAAAGCTTCATCTAAGTCCTTTTTTCATGTGTGTCTCTGAAAGAAAGCCAGACCTGACAAGGAAAGGGCTTCAGCAATGGCAGCCATCCCCCAGTTGAGGAATCTTTCCCTCTATTGCTGTGTTCAATGTAGTCTTTCAGCCCTAAGTGAAGACCTTTTTAATTTTTCCCAAGCATGAATGATCAATCTGTTTTATGATGTGTCTGAGGAAGGAAGGAAGGAAGGAAGGGAAGAAGGAAAGAAGGAAAGAAGGAAAGAAGGAAAGAAAGAAAGAAAGAAGGAAGGAAGGAAAGAAGGAGGGAGGAAGGAAAGAGGGAGGGAGGGAGGGGAGGAGGAGGGAGATGGGAAAGAGAAGGAAGGAGAGGAAGGCAGAAAGAAGGAAGGAAGGAGAGAGATGGATGGAAAGAAAGAATATAGATGAGGCGAAGGGGGAGGGAGATGGGAAAGAGAAGGAAGGAAGGAGAGAGATGGATGTATATATGGATGGAAAGAAAGACTATAGAGGAGGAAGAGGAGGGAGGGAGAAGGGAAAGAGAAGGAAGGAAGGAGAGGGAGGCAGAAAGAAGGAAGGAAGGAAGGAGAGAGATGGATGGATAGATGGATGGAAAGAAAGAATATTGAGGAGGAGGAGGAGGAGGGAGGGAGGTGGGAAAGAGAAGGAAGCAAGGAAGATTTGCTATGTCCTTTTAATTTTTCAAAAGAGGTTCAGCAAGCCTACACTGTATTGGGGCTTTTACAAGATTATAGACTTGTTTTCTTAATACTTCCTGGAATGGATATGTGACCATCCAAGTACACTCAGTTATTCCAAGAAATGTTGGAGACAAAATCCTCCATCCTTTAAAAACCCAGCATGCTCCAAGTAACATCTAAAGAAAGATAAAATAAATCAGTTAGCTTTCTCATATTTTCTTTTTACAGTGTGGTGGCTATCTTCCTTTGTTCCCAGCACAAATATCTCCTCATAAACAATAGCTGACCTTAGTCTTGGCTATCATTCACATCTACCATGGATCTAACCACAAATATTTTAATTTGTCTTCCAGATGATCTGCAGTTCAATTCACTTAAAATCCTATTTTTAGCTGATGTTGTTATGGACTATAGCTTAATTTCAAATTGATAAAAATTGATCAAAAATACAGACCACAGTTTTAAATATTGCAACAAGAACTGACTAGAAAATGATGCAAGGTAAAAAAGTTATGGATATTCAATAAGACACTTTGTTGAATTCCAATTTGTTCTAAATTGAATTCTGTATCCTTCTGGTATATTACATCCATCTTTCCAAAGAGCATTCTTTAAGCAGCCAATTCATTTGAAGTATACCTTTAAATGAGCTCAAGAAGTAGTAGCATGAATTTTAGCCAATGACTGTAACATCGTTTAAATATCACCTACAAGTAGTAAAAAAGTGACATTAGAGAATTAAAGTTCTCCGTGAATGCCACTTTGCTGAACATAGACTTCTTTAAAGTTTATTTTGAAAAGAGCAATAAAATAAAGTTAGCATGGAAATGAGAGAAAATCCTTTCTGCTTGTCTGTTTTGGATTTTATGATCTTAGGACAAAACATTTTTTAAATGATCAAGATACCAATAAATTAAACATTTCTCTATAGCTTTCCGTTCAAATAGTAACATCTGGAGCTGAGAATCAATTACCCAGAACTAGCAGCTTTGCTAATGAATATTAACTTTAAATTGTATTTCTTTCCAAGTGCCCCTCCCTTTCTCAAGACCCTTCCTTTGGGGACAGTGGGAAAGAGAGAAAGCTAAACATTTTAAAGTCCCATTAATTTTTATGTGAGTTAATCAAACATATAAATTTCTTTAAGTGGAAATCCATGCGACTTACATCTATACCTTTTTTGCATTTATATTATCATTTTATAGGTTTTATCACACTAGACTCAAGTACGCCAATGTCTGAGCAAGCCACAGAGGATGCCAAGTTTCATATATTTGTAAACAGATTCACAGAAATGTTGTTTCTTAAAAAAAGAGTATGATGCACAATGTGCTCAAAATAGGATAATTTAAACCTGGTCATTTGTGCCTCAAGTGACAATTCTGGGTTGATTTGTTCACTGATCCTTTGTTAGTTTTCTTGCCTGCCTGGGGTGTTCTCAGAAGTCTTTCCAATCTAACCACCAGAAGTTAAGACTGCCTTGAAGGCACATGGTCTGAACACATAGCTAAAACTGCAAAGGAAAATTTTTCATCAGTTTCTGGTTAAAAGTGTATATGGAAGCACATGGGAGTCAATTAAGTCAGGAAATACAACTTTTGCTAGCTACCACTGAAGAAGCACTGTGATATTACTACATCTGAGTTCGGGTTTTGGACAGTTCTTTGATTTGTCTGTATAGTGCAGTCTGGGACAAAAGACTTTTGACATAATGATTTAAGAAAAGGTCTTCAGTGTTATTTCGAACATTGAATAAGCTATCAGAAATATACTTTCCCCACAGAAGAGTACTACAACTCTGATTTAAGCCTTCAGGGCACAGTTGAAGCCACTTAGAACTGTGCCACCTTCAATCTGACCTAAGTGTAGATTAGATTAGATTAGATTAGATTAGATTAGATTAGATTGGATTGGATTGGATTGGATTGGATTGGATTGGATTGGATTGGATTGGATTGGATTGGACTGGACTGGACTAGACTAGACTAGACTAGACTAGACTAGACTAGACTAGACTAGACTAGACTAGACTAGACTAGATTAGATTAGATTAGATTAGATTAGATTAGATTTATTGGATTTATATGCCGCTCCTCTCCGCAGACTCGGGGCGGTTCACAACAATGGTAAAAAACAAACCAACAAACCAGTACTTAGTAACAAATCTAATATTTAGCAATATAAATTACAGTTTTAGGTTAAAAAATCCAAAAAAGAAACCCCAATATGTAAAAAACAAGCACACAATCGAATCATACAAAAACTACATGGGCAAGGGGGAGATGTTTCAATTCCCTCATGCCTGACGGCAGAGGTGGGTTTTAAGGAGTTTACGAAAGGCAAGGAGGGTGGGGGCAATCCTAATCTCTGGGGGGAGCTGGTTCCAGAGGTTTGGAGCCACCACAGAGAAGGCTCTTCCCCTGGGTCCCGCCAGACGACATCGTTTAGTCGACGGGACCCAGAGAAGGCCAACTCTGTGGGACCTAACCGGTTGCTGGGATTCGTGCGGCAGAAGGCGGTCTCGCAGGTATCCTGGTCCAATGCCATGTAGGGCTTCATAGGTCATAACCAACACTTTGAATTGTGACCGGAAATAGCTACCATGTCCTACCTGTCAATGACTACTTTGGCTTCAACCACAATAAATGAGCACACAACAGATACAAACCTAATGTATATTGCTCCAAACTTGATTGCAAAAAACATGACTTCAGCAACAGGGTGGTCAATGCCTGGAATACATTACCTGACTGTGGGGGTTTTTTTCTCAACCCCCAAAACTTTAATCTTAGATTGTCTACCGTTGACCTCATCCCATTCCTAAGAGGACTGCAAGGGGCATGCATAAGCGCACTATTGTGCCTACCATCTCTGTCCTACATGTATTCATAACCATCTCATGTACTCATAACAATGCTTATCCATCTTATGTATTCACAATCATGTTTATACCTTGTAATCATACACACGCTTGACAAAATAAATAGATAATAATTAAACATATCCAGCAATTGAAAGCCTTAAGAGGTGGGTAGTCTCAATTACTACTATTAGAAGACTTGAAAGACCAGGTTAAGAATAGATCACCCTAAAGAAAATCTATGTGGTGGCTATGAGCTGAAAATGAATTGATGGCAAATACCCAATGAATCAATCAGTGCAGATCATGAATATTATGAGACCAACTTTCGGTCTTTTGTTAAGGTAGTGCCAGAGGTGGTGCTGCTAAGTTGGAACGCTGACATGTGCTTGCCTCCGTGGCTCTGAGTGTTAGCGGAGTCCAGTGCAATTATGCTACTGCACCTGGGCAGGTAGCAAAATCATGCGTGTTTGATGCGGTTTTTTGCTTCTGCACATGCACCTATGGTGCCGCCAAGTGAGCCTGTTCAGAGACGTGGCAGACCTGGGTCACTTCCAGTTCAGCAAGTGGGGGGAAATTCTACATGGGGCTACTCTTGAAGAGGGTTCGGAGACTTCAGCTGGGGTAAAATGCAGTGACACATGCAATAACTGGTGTACCAAGGTATGCCCATATTACTCCACCTTTACACGAGATGCATTGGTTGCCAGTCGGTCTCCGAACACAATTCAAGGTGTCAGTTATTACCTTTAAAACCTCCGGCCTCATACCTTATTGCGGCCCCGCAGAGTTGGCCTTTCTCCTGGTCCCGTCTGTCAAACAATGTCAGTTGGTGGGACCTCAGGGAAAAGCCTTCTCTGTGGTGGCTCTGACACTATGGAATCAACTGCCCCCAGAAATTCTCCTCCCTACCCAAAATCTGTTAAGACCTGGCTTTTCCAGCAGGCCTGGAATTAGATTGACTGCCATCTATGTATGGTTCTTTTTAGGGTATTGTTTTATTATATTACTGATTTTACTGTGCATTTTGATTGTATTTTAGTATTGTTGTATTTATCCCACTTGTTAGCTGCTCTGAGTCCATTTCAAAATGAGCGGCATATTAATAAATTAAATAAATAAATAAATTCCCACTACTAGTTCTACAGAACCAGTCTGAACTGGCAGGAACCCACCTCTGTCTCAATACTAAAAAACAACAATGTGTAATTTAGGGGAACTGAAGCACACCCATCCTCCCAAATATATCCAGCGGTTAAAAAAAAAAAAGCAATTGCAGATATGATTTGTTTGTTTTTCTTTATGTGCCTGCTCTTTATTAAACTTTTCAGGCTGCCTAGTTTTATTGTTAATGATGGGGATGAGAAAAATATCTCTCTCCCCCCCCCACCCATTCCACATGATTCATAATTTTATTAAGCCTCTATTAAGTGAGGTGTGAAGGCATGGAGTAGCCTTACTAACACATTGTTCATCAAGAAAGCAGTCGCTGATATATCTAGGGTGTCATTTGTAATCATTATAAGTCTTTGAAATGAAAATAGCAAGATGAAGAGAGTTGGGTTATTAACTGCTGAGATTTAATACATTCTAATCTATCCCACTGAGCTAATAGACATTATATTTGGTACTTTCCTTTAATAATCAGAATGGAATTTCATCTGTTTCAGAATTTGCAATGTTCTGAAACTTTGCTGGAGAGCCAAGATTTGTACAGCATGAGTATTTAGTTGCTTTTCCCGAAATCTTTGTTTTCCAGTGAAATTTGCTTTTCCATCTCACGAGAAATAGGGTTTCAGGGATTCTTTCATACAAATTTAAAAAATTAAAATATGTATACATGGCCAGCCATCTTAAGCAAGTGTGAGGGAGTTAACAAATTTCCACAAACTTGTCACCTCCTTCTATTCAACTCCCCATCTGGGGTTACCATTGTTGACCAAATAGTTTTATGGATTATTCCAACTGTTTAAATCAGGCTCTTTCCTAATGCCAAAGAAATAGAGAGGGGGAAGGAATAAATAGTAATGGGGAGGAACCGCTCCAAACTTGACTGTAAAAAATATGAATTTAGTAATAGAGTTGTTGAAGCGTGGAACTCATTACCAGACTCTATAGTATCATCCCCTAACCCCCAACATTTTACCCTTAGACTGTCCATGGTTGACCTCTCCAGATTCCTAAGAGGTCAGTAAGGGGTGTGCATAAGTGCAGTAGAGTGCCTTCCTACCCCTGTCCTATTGTCTCTCCTATATCCCATATATCTTCTCTTTTATCCCTATATCTTTCTTCTATTCTCTCATTGATTATTTTATCCTATACTCTCTCTTCTATTCTTTCTCTAATTCTATTTCCTAGAAGGTGTCCTCTATTACCTTCATTCTGTATTATTGTGTATTGGACAAAATAAATAAATAAATAAAATAAAATATGTTGTGACAATTGTAAGACAATTGAAGTCTGAAGCAAAGATTACACCACCACTGATGTTTTCTCATTATTGATATTTTTTCTCATTACTTTGAAGCTGTTCTTAACCCTTGTGTTCTGTTCGATAAAAGTTCCTAATGTTATGTTCCCGGGTCACCCTGACCCGGACCGAAAACTCTTCATTTGCAGTGCTTATATTTGGTCTTTTTGAAAGCTTTTTTCACCTGGAAACATGTTTGAACATTTCTGCACACAATGGAATGAAAATTGAACTGAAAAAATTAATCCTTATTGGTTTATTTTGCACATAAATGTGCCTCCCCCCCCCCGTTTTTGTGAAAGTTTTTTCAATTTATGGATAGTTTTGCTTGCAAAATCCATTCTATTTTACTAAAGTTGGTGTGGGATTGGTAGCTTGAACATTTCTGCACACAATGGAATGAAAATTGAACTGAAAAAAAATAATCCTTATTGGTTTATTTTGCACATAAATGTGCCTCCCCCCCCCGTTTTTGTGAAAGTTTTTTCAATTTATGGATAGTTTTGCTTGCAAAATCCATTCTATTTTACTAAAGTTGGTGTGGGATTTGTAGCTTGAACATTTCTGAACATAATGATATGAAAATTGAAGTGGAAAAATTGATGCATATTGGTTTATTTTGCATATAAAGTTATTTCAATTTATATAAAAATTATGCTGTTAATTTCAAACTTACATACTTTTTTTTAGTAAAATGGATTTCTTTCATAAAATTAGTTATCTGGCTACAATGTGGTTGATTTTCAAAAGGATATTCCAAATATTTCTAGACAAATATGTATAAACAGTGACAATAATGGCACACAGCAAGGCCGGGGGGGGGGTGTCCCTTTTGTGGCAAAAATAAACCAATAAGAACCATTTTTTTCAGTTCATTTATATTTTTCTTATATTCAGAAATGTTCAATTTAGTATATCAAACCTTTTGGGGGAAAATTCCTTAGGGATTTGTAGCCTTAAAAAATAGAAATTGACACGAAATTCAGAAAGGATGGGGGAGGGGCTTTTTGATCAAAATAAAAATATAAGTCTCAATTTTTCCAGTTCAATTTTCATATCATTATGTTCATAAATGTTCAAACTAGTTTTCCAGTTGAAAAAGTTTTCAAAAAGATCAAATTCAAGTACCTAAAAAAATTCTTTTTGGTCCGGTCACATACGAACAGAAACAGATTTGAAGTGATGATTTTTTTTTGCCCAGAAAACAATTAGCCACCACCCCAAAAAAAATTTTTTATGATCAGCATTGTTAAATTGAGTAAATGAATGCCTAAGATTTTAAAGAATATTTCGGATTTGGAGCATTAAAAAATAAGAAGTGAAAATGGTTTCAAGCAGCCGAGGGGGGGGGGGGAGGCCTTATTCCTGATGTTAAAAAACCAGTAAGAATCATTTTTTTCAGTTCCTTTATATTTTTCTTATATTCAGAAATGTTCAAGGTACCATTCCCACACCAACTCCAGTAAAATAGACTGCATTTTGCAAGCAAAACTGTCCATAAATTGAAAAAACTTTCACAAAAACGGGGGGGAGGCACATTTATGGGCAAAATAAACCAATAAGGATTAATTTTTTCAGTTCAATTTTCATTCCATTGTGTGAAGAAATGTTCAGACTACTTTCCAAGTGAAAAAAGCTTTCAAAAAGACCAAACATAAGCACTGCAAATGAAGAGTTTTCGGTCCGGGTCAGGGTGACCCGGGAACATAACATTAGGGAGTTTTTTTTTTTCAGCAAGAAAGAAACCTCCCACCCCCCAAAAAAAATTCTCATAGAGAGAACCCCTGAAATGATGAAAAGTCATGAAATTTCAAGTTTCAGATATGCAGGGAAAATTTTTTACAGGGTCTCAAACGTTGATTTCGGGTCTCACAGACCCGAACAGAACAGTGGGGTTTTAAATTCATGAATTCTGACTGTAAAAAGTTGTCTGAATGAGCAGGAGTGGGGGAGTTAGATTTATACTTGTGGGAATGGTCAGATAAAAGGCAACTTAGCCCTCAGCAGGAATGTGGGTGTGTCAAAGTTTCAAAAGAGACCCTCCCTAGTTTCATGGGCTCATAAAAGCAAGAGGGGATAAACGTCTTTTCAAATTTATATGACTTATTAAGTTAACATTACAATTACATCAGAATTAGATCATCTGGGTGTGCTTCCTGTCTGGACTACCTCATAAGGCTGAGACTAATATACTGCTCCAAAAAATTAAATAAAAGGAACACTCACAGAACACATCCTAGATCTGAATGAATGAAATATTCTCATTGAATACTTTGTTCTGTACAAGTTGAATGTGAACAACAGCGGGTGAAAATTATTGTCAGTGTTGCTTCCTAAGTGGAAAGTTTGATTTCACAGAAGTTTGATTAACTTGGAGTTATATTGTGTTGTTTAAGTGTTCCCTTTATTTTTTTTGAGCAGTGTATATTAACTGAACAATTTCTGTATGTTGATAGACAAATTAGTCATTATGGTCAAGCGCTGGGGAAATCAGGAGATTCAGGCCAATCAAATAAGTATAAAGATTTACTGCAAAAATCTGAGCTACTAACAGTCCAGGGAAATCACAGGTTCTGCTTGCATTTCTGTGTCTCCAGGGAGACAATTGTTTTGGGCATAATGGGAAGACAGTAGTAAAATCCAATTTTTTTTTACTACTGGTTCTGTGGGTGTGGCTTGATGGGCATGGCAGGGGAAGGATACTGCAAAATCCCCATTCTCTTCCCACTACTTGGGGTGGAGGGGAGGATATTACAAAATCTCTATTCCCACCCCACTCTGGGGCCTTTTATAGGTATTTGAATATTTGCTGGTTCTCAGAATTACTTAAAATTTCCGCTACCGGTTGTGCAAACTACTCAAAATTTCTGCCAAACTACTCAAAATTTCTGCTACTGGTTCTCCAGAACCTATCAGAACCTGCTGGATTTCACCCCTGTGGGAAAATAACATTTGCTGTTACCAGGGAGAAGCAGCATAAGCGAAGAGATTGATACTAACCCTAAAATATAAGTGATGACAGTTATGTCCCCAATCTGCTGTCAACATTAGGTGAGGAATGTTCCTAAAGTAACCTTTCGTGGCAACTTGAAAGAAACACATATTCATCCACCCACTTCACATAAAATAAAAAGATGAAGAAAAAAGTTCCCAGAATAATGGGAAGGTTCTTGGATGGCTGTGGTAATTTATAAAGGCCCATTAAATAACAAATGCTCCTCCACAGTTGCTGAGGAAAAGATCCAATATGTTCCAGCAATAGAGAAATGGCCTTTGAGGTAATCCTGACTCTTATAGTACAAAGAAATTGTCTAATTAGAGCACCTTGTTTGAATTGAATCTCAGCCATCTACGCCAGCCGTGCCAAGCCAACAAAGGGCAGCAACAGAAGGAAGAGGAGAGAATATGAATGTAAACCATGTTGCAAACATCAGATACATCTAATAATATTATTTTGCTACTAGTTTTACTAGCACTTTTGTTGATACTGTTGTTAAGATCAATCAATTCGTAGATTACCGGAACACCATTCAATGTATTCTTTTTGGATCAACTAGTTGTAAGGTCTTTTTGGAGGATTTTGAGTAGTAGGTTGAGAGTTGGAGTGCTTAAGTGTAAAACCAATATGCTCAAGTGGAAGCTGTTAGCGATAACAACACAATGTGTGAATGTGGAGAGATGCAGAGCCCACTCCATCTATTGATATGTTGACTACTACCAGAAACATGTACTAATAATGACTTATTTTTGGTCAACGATAAAGTCAAGAAGGCAGCTTCTTTCTGGCAGTCTAAATCTTGATGTAGACATGGAAGGAGAAGAATAAATTAGCTGCCATTTCTTATTTCCTTTGTTCTAATGACTGCCTTGTACACCCAGATCTGAGGCTACAAAATGATGACAGCAATAGCAATAGCCCTTAGACTTATATACCGCTTCACAGTGCTTTACAGCCCTCTCTAAGCAGTTTACAGAGTCAGCATATTACCCCCAACAATCTGGGTTCTCATTTTACTGACAGATGGAAGACAGAGTCAGTCTTGAGCCAGTTAGGATCAAAGGAAATGAACTTTTGGTAGTGAGCAGAATTAACCTGTAGTATTGCATTTTAATCACTGTACCATCACAGTTCTTGGTAGTGGTTGTATGAAAGGTGGTTGTATGAACACTAATCAAGGTTGCCAAAAGAGCAAAATGAAACAAGACCAAAAAAGCTGTTGTATGCTACTGCTACGGTCCATGAAAAATTGGGAAAAGTATCTCCTTTTTTTTCATTGTATCCTTGTTCTGTGCCCACTCACCTCTTTGCCTCGTGTGCTCCACCTTCTCAGCCTAAAAATGGAGGTGGTATTGACTTTTAACATATTCTGAAATTTGCTCTGATAGTCTTCCTGGCTAAGGACCAAGGCAAAAATGCAAGCAAAGATTAAATTAATTATGAATTAATTATATTGATTCAATAAACTTTCCTGCCTTCAAGCCGAAGAACAGAACTGTGAGAGTCTATTTCTTAACAGCTTTCGCAAGGGATTAACCCGTTCAACCCCTTCCTCAGCTCAATGTCACTAAAAAAAAACCCCACTTTTTAAAAACTGTCTGAACTAGTACATATTTCTTTTCTGCCAGTTCTCTTTTGGTGTGATGAAAGAGAATTGATTTTTGAAAGGTTTTTTTTCCAGAAGAGAAGGGATTTTCAGATATTATTGGAGATTCTCTAGGGTGAAGCAAGTCTTTGTGCGTGTTTGGTTGGGTATACTTCTTGACTTCATTTATTTGTTTGTTTTGTCAAGTATGTACCTATTGATGGTATACAAAGATATAACAATGTTTATATACATGATACTAGTAACAGAGAAACATTAGGACAGGGGATGGTGGGAATGCTGGTGCACTTATGCCTGCCCCTTACTGACCTCTTAAGAATTGGGAGAGGTCAAGAGTGGATAGTCTAAGGGTAAAGTTTTGGGGGTTAGGTGATGATACTACAGAGTAAGGTAGTGAGTTCCATGCATCAACTACTTGGTTACTAAAGTCGTATTCCCTGCAATCAAGTTTAGAGTAGTTCCTCTAGTTCCTCTATTTCTTTCCAATCTCAAAAGAACATTGTCCAAAGAAGGACATTCTACTGTTGGTCTTTCTTGGTGGAGCTCCTTTCCACACTAATAAGAGGTCTTGTGCTGTAGAAATTTATCCATCAAACTTTTATTAGTTTATAACAGTATAAAATACAGAGGAAAATGAAATTAATGGGAAAGCAGAGAAGAAGAAAAGGGGAAAGAAGAAAGCAAAGAGGGGTAGAGCGGGAAAAATAACAAAAGTGTTGACTCCCAACTGTTTTTTCAACAGTAGAAGATAATATCATTACAACCTTAACTTTTAACTTTTACACAATAATGGGTATTACTGTCTTCAAGAAATGTAAGAATTTCTTTTGCTGGATAAATGTCCTAGATAATTTTTCTATGCATGTTTAACTCTAGGCTGCATGGTATTGATCAATGGATTAGGTGTGCATATATTTACAGATGAATGAAGGACACATTACCAAAGATGAATTGCCACTTTCTCTTAATTATTCAACAATCACCTTTTTAAAAAAGGAATTCTGCCCCCTGAATGAAGGACAGAGGAAAGCGTTCTGAATCTCTTGTACTCCTATGGTCCCGTGAGTGCTCTTTAGATGAGCATAAGATGCATAAGTATGAGCATAATTATGCTATATATCCTCTATAATTGTCTGGTTTGGTTCTGCAACCCAACAAGACAGACACGGACTTAAGAGGATAATTAGAACTGCAGAGAAAAGCAATTGCTACCAACCTGCCTTTCGTTGAGGACATGTATACTGCATGAGTCAAAAAGAGGGCCATGAAAATATTTCCTGACACCTGGGCATAAATTGTTTCAACTTTTGTAGAGCACTGCACACCAGAACAACTAGACACAAGAACAGTTTTTTTCCCCAAATGCCATCACCCTGCTCAACAAATACAGTAATTCCCTCAACACTGTTGAACTATTTACTAAGTCTGCACTATTATTAGTCTTCTCATTGTTCCCATCACCCATCTTCTCCCATAAATGAATGTATGACTGTAACTTCATTGCTTGTATCCTTACAATTTATATTGACTGGTTCTTAATATGATTTGATTGTTTATTTTTACCCAGACTATCATTAAATGTTGTACCTTATGATTCTTGATGAACATAACTTTTCTTTTATATACACTGACAGCATATGCAATAAAGACAAATTCCTTGTGTGTCCAATCACACTTGGCCAATAAAGAATTCTATTCTATTCTATAATTAGCCCATCATCAAGAAAAATCTCCATTATGTGTCCATCGGAAGACTTTAAAAATCAACATTTACATGACAAACTCACCCTTCTACCTCCAACTGTTCAAAATATCATCTCCCCATAGAATTTTAGCCAAAGCTGATCTCAAGCTAGCATACCAAAGGTCAATCTCACTCTCATTCTCACTCAAACAAACAAAGTTTGGGGGGAAATCGGAGAGAAATAATTACTCTATTTTGTTTTAGTACACAGCTGTTGTTATTACCATGCATGATATATGTGGAATCTGGAGCAATTTTTCTTAAGTCTGTGAACCGTGAGTGTTGATTTCCCTTGCTGCCCATAGAGAGCTTCAGTGCATAATAATAATAATAAAATCATTTTTTTTTTAAAGGAAGGGCGGAAAGCGTTTTGACATTTCTCTGTGGGTACGATTTCAAATGCTCTGAATGGTATGACAACAGGGACAAAAGAAATTGGAAGATAGTTTTGGTCATATGCCCAGATCTTCTGCTATCCAAGAGAAAGGAATTGTGGTTGTTTGGGAAAACTGCCTTGCACATATAACTCAATGCTCAATATTAAAGAGGGCCAACTCTTCATAGCTTTTAAGTCTAGAAAGAGTGTCCGAGGTGCGGGTTACCAAAGGTCCTGGGCAATAAGCAGCCTTCAAATCTTTGGACATGATCACTTCTTTAGGTATCTGAGCCACAGTCGCGCAGTAGTTAGAATGCAGTACTGCAAGCTACTTATGCTGATTGCCGGCTGCCTGCAATTAGGCAGTTTGAATCTCACCAGGCTCAAGGTTCACTCAGCCTTCCATCCTTCTGAGTTGGGCAAAATAAGGACCTAGATTGTTGGTGGCAAAGGGATGAATCTGTAAACTGCTTACAAAGGGCTGTAAAGTATTGGCTTATTATTGTACACTGTCTTATTATTGCTGTTAGCTGCCCCGAGTCTCCGGAGAGGGGCGGCATGCAAATCCAATAAATAAATAATAAATAATAAGTAAGTAAGTAAGTAAGTAAGTAAGTAAGTAAGTAAGTAAGTAAGTAAGTAAGTAAGTAAATAAATAAAGCACTGTGAAGCAGTATATAAGTCTAAGTGCTATTGCTCTTCCTATCGCTATTGCTGTCCAAGATAAAATCATCAAATTACTATTTTAACTGTGACTGAAGACCCTGATTATGATATTCATGAAACACAACAGCATTAAGTAGTGCTAATCATTGCAATGTGAATTGGTATTGGATTAAAATCAAGTATCACAATATTTGGACTAAATGGTACAAACGGATTTTTTAAAAAAAGAAAGACTAAGAGTTAATAGATGGATGTAGAAGAAAAAACAAATAAGGAAAAACAGTGTAATATACCATATATAAATTATACAAGAATTAATACCAATGTATATATACAGATGTAGACCTGCTTGGAAATGTTAGGATGTGAAAATTTGAAAACCAATAAAAATTACTACAAAAATAAATAAATAAAATCAATTTAATTTTTGAGACACTCTTTTCTCTCTGGCCATTCTCAACCGAGTGCAATCCTGATTACATAGCTACGGTGCCTAACAATGCCACAGAAATAAATTTTAAAATTGTGGAAGGAAGAGACTTTCAGTGCTTCCGAGGGGAGGACGGATTCACTTGGCAGATGAAACTCCCTCTTCCAACACAACATAGAAAATTTCACTAAACTTCTTGTGTTTCAAATGAACCTGAAATGTTTATTGTTTCTGCATACTGATGCCACCTGCAGTGATAACTGTAGCAAGAAAGTCCATAAAATGAGGCAAACTCACTTAACAAAGGTCTCACTTAATTAAGAGAATTGTTGGGATCAATTGTGGTTATAAGTCAAAGACTACCTGTAATGTATTTAGATGCAAAAGTTTTAATAAATAAATGGAGAATACAATCTTGATTTGCACAGTTTAAGACAGGGGTCCCCAAATGTGACAACTCTAAGGCTTGTGGACTTCAACTGCCAGAATTTTCCAGCCAGCTATCCTCTGGCTTAAGAGAACAGAAATGGAAAGATGCTGGGCTCCTGGCCTCAAAATCTTTGTCTTCCCTACCTTTATATGGTGATTTGATACTGCTAATAAAACAAAGGCTATGAAGAATTGGAGGGTAGTTTTGGGTGGAATTTGGATGAAAGGGGGTAGTTATGGTGGAATATTAAATATTTACTGAACTGTGGCAACACAGTGGTTAGAACGCAGTATTGCAGGCTAACTCTGCCCGCTACCAGGAGTTTGATCCTAAGTGGTTCCAGGTTGCCTTAGCCTTCCATCCACTACGCCACTTAAAGAGAACTGTAGAGTAGTATATAAGTCTAAGTGCCCTCCCTCCCTCCTTCCTTCCTTCTCCCCTTCTCCCCCTTCTTTCTTTCTTTCTTTCTTTCTTTCTTTCTTTCCTTCCTTCCTTCCTTCCTTCCATCCATCCATCCATCCATCCATCCATCCATCCATCTAGAAGGTAGTACTGCAGGTTAATTGTGCTGACTGCCAGTAGTTTGACCCTAACCAGTAAAATGAGGATCCAGATTGTTGGGGGCAATATGCTGACTCTGTAAACCACTTATAGAGGGCTGTGAGCTGTATATAAGTCTAAGGGCTATTGCTATTGCCATGTAAATGCTGTACAGTGGAAAAGCCATGGTTTATGTCTACTCCGGCCTTAACTTTATGTTGGAAAACAACAGTATTTCACGTACAGAGCTGATTGCATTTACTGTGCGAATGAGCAAAACGAGGAACGATGGGGGCAGATCTGTTTACACACGCCTAGTCAGTAAGCTATAAGTAAATGCCAGCAGACTCTTTTGCATATGAAATAGTCAAGAACAAGCAACTGCAGCACTTTGCTGTGTAACCAAGAAAAAAGATAACTGTGTTTTGAATGAAAGATGTCCTGGAACAAATTGCCATAAAATACAACTGGTCAATTTAATTAATAATAAATTAAATTATAGTCAAACTAATGGTCTACCTCAGGACGTTCCCCAATTTTAGCCATCTTTTTATTCTAAATTTGCAAGTGAGCTATTATCCAAGCTTCAGCCACTTGAAACCAGGGGATAAAAACAGTATTATTGGATCTACTAGAGGTATCAAATCGGTCACAAGGAGAGGAAGCTGAGCAGGCAGACAAAATGGTAGCACATGCAGCAATCTATCCAAGCTCAAAAGGTGAGTAGGGTTGAACTGGGTTAGTATTTGGGTGGAAAAGCTTCAGAGGACCAAAAACAAACAAACAAATTCTGGGAAACCATCCCCAAAGTAGGCAAAATCAAACTACGAGGGTTATTCAGAAAGTAAAGTTACAAGGCACGTAGCTTTCAGGGGAAATGTTCACGGGGGAAGTTGGAATTATTATTGTGTAGTGGGAAGCCAGGGGGAGCAAATGAGCAGTGCCAGTGGTCAGTAGACCATTGACTGGCATTGTGGTGAAGGTTAGAGGTAAGCATCCTTATTCCATTTCCCTCCAAGTGCGAAGTGCACACTGTAATATGCTACTCGATGATCTACTGACCACTGGCACTGCTCGTTCGCTTCCGCTGGCTTCCCACTACATAATAATGATACCAACTTCCCCCACAAACATTCCCCACAAGAGCTACGTGCCTTGTAACCTGACTTTCAGGATAACCCTCGTATTTCCACTATATTGCCAAGGAAACGACATGGATATGTCCTGCGTTCCCCAGCACTCTTAAATACGTCTTTGTTTCCTTTGATTTTTATATAAAGACGCACCTAATATTTCATGCAGCCATCATTGATGACCTTTAAGTTTGCAAAAGGATCTAGCGAAGGGGGCAGGGGGGTGGAATATAATCCAGTAATGAAATTCCAATCTTTCAAAAAGGTTTTATACCACCCATCGTTGTAACATTTCAGAAAGCTTGAAAAACTTGGACAAGAATACATATTTCAGAACTTTAATCCTTAACACTCTTCCATTGCAATTTTGTAGTCTTATTTTCCCCCATATTTCCCCCAAAAGAGTAACTGAGTGTCTGAGCAGACATATATTTTTTAAATAAATAAATAAATAAATAAATAAATAAAAAAATAAAAAATAAAAAAATAAATAAATAATCTATCTATCTATCTATCTATCTATCTATCTATCTATCTATCTATCTATCTATCTATCTATCTTTCATCAATCTATCATCTATCTATCATCTATCTTTCTATCTGTGATCTTCCTTCCTTCCTTCCTTCCTTCCTTCCTTCCTTCCTTCCTTCCTTTTCTTCCCTTCATGGCACCGGACCAGAATATCTCCGGGACCGCCTTCTGCCGCACGAATCCTAGCGACCGGTTAGGTCCCACAGAGTTGGCCTTCTCCGGGTCCCGTCGACTAAACAATGTTGTCTGGCGGGATCCAGCGGAAGACCCTTCTCTGTGGTGGCTCCGACCCTCTGGAACCAGCTCCCCCCCCCAGAGATTAGGATTGCCCCCACCCTCCTTGCCTTTTGTAAACTCCTTAAAACCCACCTCTGCTGTCAGGCATGGGGGAATTGAAACATCTCCCCCTTGCCCATGTTGTTTTGGTGCATGATTGAGTGTGTGCTTGTTTTTTATATATATTGGGGTTGCTTTTATGAATTTGTTAACCTAAAACTGTAATTTAGATTGCTAAATATTAGATTTGTTACTATGTACTGTTTTTGCCATTGTTGTGAGCCATCCCGAGTCTGCGGAGAGGGGCGGCATATAAATCCAATAAATCTAATCTAATCTAATCTTGCTTTCTTCCTTCTTTCTCTTTCCCTTTCTCTTTATTTCCTTATCATCTGTCTGTCTGTCTATCTATCATCTATCTTTCTTTCTATGTCATCTATCTATGTTGTTTATCTATCTATCCATCCATCATCTATCTATCTATCTATCTATCTATCTATCTATCTATCTATCATCTATCTATCTATCCATCCATCATCTATCTATCTATCTATCTATCTATCTATCTATCTATCTATCTATCTATCATCTATCTATCATTTGTTGTTTTTCTTTTGCATCAGTCTGGACATGATTAACCATTGGTTTCTTCCAGCATGCGCCCCCAAACCCCAATTCCCATTTTCCGAATCAATTCTAAGTTCTGGTGGTGTCCCACCCCTTTGTGATAACCTATATTTAGCTATATGTCGATGAACATTCTCATTCATCCCGGTAGGGTTGTCTGAAGTTGTGTGAAAGTTGCAGATGCACTAATTTTGAGGAAGCTGCCTGGATGGGCAGCAAAGCTCCTCAAAACAACACTAGCCCAGTTGCAATGATTCAACCTTCAGATAACTTCAGACAACCTTCGGTTAAGGTTAGCTAGCTACTTAGTCCAACTATTTTCCCGTCAGCTTTTCCCACTGGTTTTATATAACTTCCTTTCTCAAATGTATGCTGCTTTTAATTAACTTTTCCCCCAAGTGCAGTAGACGGCAACAGATCCCTATCAGCTGTTCTTTATGCCAGAACAGTTCCTGCATGGATGAATCACAACATGTTGAAATATGAAAAAGAAAAAAAATATGTCTCCAGATTTATTGTTGTATATCCCTAAATCACAGCAGAAAGGGATTCTGATTCTACTTAAAGTTAGTTATGACTGTAATGAAAAACTGGTAGCAAGCTGAGAGTTAACTCAAACACTTAGGGACTTCAATTTCCATATTAGCCACACCTCAGCAAATCTTATTTCATTACAGGATGGCTCTCTTCCTCCAGAACCACAAGGATAATTTTGGTGATTAACTTTAAATTGGGGATAATGCATTAACAGGCATTAACATCATATGAAAACAATTCCTTGCAATTATTACTTAACCTGGGCCATTTCAAAAACCCTCCCTTCTTCATTTCATCTCTCTTCGCAACACCTCCCCTTTATTAACTGATAGAGGCAACACACTCACTAACACACACACACACACACCAGGATAATAAGTTAGAGAACTGTAAAATGAACACACTTATAAAAAGTGATTATCTCAAGCTAGCAAGGAGTAAGAGCAGTCTTAAAAAGAAATTCTGCTTGAATCCTTAAAAATTATCTAACTGGTGCTTGTCTCAAGAGAGATGCAAAAATTTTCTAGGTTCTTCGGAGTTATTGTAGGGGGGAAAGAGAAAGGGACAGAGAGATCGAGACGAGAAAGGGCATTGGTGAAAATCTAACCAGAGATGACCAACCAGAGGCCACTGAACAAAGCTCAAAGTGTCAAATAAAAGCCACATATATCACTATACTAGCATGCAAGTGACATGAATTGCCCTCATCACCTCGAGGTTCGACTACTGTAATGCTCTCTACATGGGGCTACCTTTGAAAAGTGTTAGGAAACTTCAGATCGTGCAGAATGCAGCTGCGAGAGCAATCATGGGCTTTCCCAAATATGCCCATGTTACACCAACACTCCGCAGTCTGCATTGGTTGCCGATCAGTTTCCGGTCACAATTCAAAGTGTTGGTCATCACCTATAAAGCCCTTCATGGCACCGGACCAGGGTATCTACGAGACCGCCTTCTGCCACACGAATCCCAGCAACCGGTTAGGTCCCACAGAGTGAGCCTTCTCCGGGTCCCATCAACAAAGCAATGTTGCTTGGCGGGGCCCAGGGGAAGAGCCTTCTCTGTGAGGGCCCCGCCCCTCTGGAATCAACTCCCCCCGGAGATTAGAATTGCACCCACCCTCCTTGCCTTTCGTAAGCTCCTTAAAACCCACCTCTGTCATCAGGCATGGGGGAACTGAGATATTCTTTCCCCCTAGGCCTTTACAATTTATGTATGGTATGTTTGTTTGCATGGATGTTTAGTTTTACAGTAAGGGTTTTTTAGTTGTTTTTAGTATTGGATTTACATGATGTTTTTTATTACTGTTGTTAGCCGCCCCGAGTCTACAGAGAGGGGCAGCATACAAATCCAATGAATGAATGAATGAATGAATGAATGAATGAATGAATGAATGAATGAATGAATGAAGCACGTACCAGAGGTGGATTTTGGCAGGTTCTGATCAGTTCTGGAGATAAATGCCACCTCTGACTGGTCCCACCCACATCTGTATTCTCTGCTTTCCAAGTCCCGGTTGATCGGGAGGAAATGGGGATTTTGCAGTCACCTTCCCCTGGAGTGGGGAGGGAATGGAGAAGTTACATATTCTTCCCCTGGAGAGGGGTGGTATTGGAGATTTTACAGTATTCTTCACCTGGTACACCCTCCAAGCCTTGCCCACCAAGCCACGCCCACAGATATAAAAAAATTGAATCCCACCACTGGTACCTTCATACATTGTGTCTCCACATCATGGCACTCTCTGTATTATGATGGCATGTTCTATATGCTGTAATTTATTTTATTTTATTTATTTATTATATATTTGTCATACAAGTATAGAATGATAGTTTGTATTAGCACAGCAAAGTATAAAGAAGTGATAAAAAGGATAATAGGACAGAAGACAGGGATGGTAGGCACAATAGTTACCAGACCTCTTAGAAAAGGGGACAGGTAGATAATTTAAGGTTGAAGATCTTGGGGTTAGGGGAAGAAACCACAGAGTCAGGTAGTGAGTTCCAGGCATTGATCACTCTGTTGCTGAAGTCATATTTTCTGCAGTTTGGAGCGATTTACATTTAGTTTGTATCTATTACGTGCTCTTGTGTTGTTGTTGAAGGTGAAGTAGTCAAAATTGAACAAAAAGATATTGACAAAATTGAACGGGTCCAAAGACGGGCTACAAGAATGGTGGAAGGTCTTAAGCATAAAACGTATCAGGAAAGACTTAATGAACTCAATCTGTATAGTCTGGAGGACAGAAGGAAAAGGGGGGACATGATCGAAACATTTAAATATATTAAAGGGTTAAATAAGGTCCAGGAGGGAAGTGTTTTTAATAGGAAAGTGAACACAAGAACAAGGGGACACAATCTGAAGTTAGTTGGGGGTAAGATCAAAAGCAACATGAGAAAATATTATTTTACTGAAAGAGTAGTAGATGCTTGGAACAAACTTCCAGCAGACGTGGTAGATAAATCCACAGTAACTGAATTTAAACATGCCTGGGATAGACATATATCCATCCTAAGATAAAATACAGAAAATAGTATAAGGGCAGACTAGATGGACCATGAGGTCTTTTTCTGCCGTCAGACTTCTATGTTTCTATGTTTCTAGTCACTAACAGGAAGGACGTTGTGGTGTATGATCTTATGAACAACAGTTAAATCAGTTTGGAGGCGACGTAGTTGTAGATTGTCTAACCATAGTATTTGAATGTTAATGCTGACACCTCCTTCATGGCCATTGAACTCCACCCTTTTAGCTTTGAAATGAGTATTGAAAATGGAGTCTCTCACCGTTTTGAGATAAGGAGACAGTTTTGGGATTGACCTCCCCAAATAGAAGGTCAATGATATGCTTGGTAGTCAACATGGTCTATGATCTTTTCCAAGAAGGAGGCAGAAGAACAGAAGCCAGGTTAGAAAAAGAGGCTATGGTCTAACCAAGGGTTCTGGGATCTACCACTGAGACTTTGCTAGAAACATTTTTTTTCAACGACCCTTTACATACATTTTGTTGCAATAGCTCTGTGATCATGTGGGTTATTCCTTCCAAATCATCTATCAACTACAGTTCACTTTAATCTCCAGTTCCTATAGGTGGGCAGAGAATAAACGTTTGGGTGATCTTTGTGGGGGTTTATACAAACACTGGAATGATCTGATCCTGCTTGTTGATTTCAAGCCTAGGCCAACCTCTTTGGAAAATTTGGATTGGACCAGATAGCAATAGCACTTAGACTTATAAACCACTTCACAGTGTTTTACAGCCCTCTCTAAGCAGTTTTACAGAGTCAGCCTCTTGCCCCCAACAACCTTGGTCCTCATTTTACCCATCGCGGAAGGATGGAAGGCTGAGTCAACCTCGAGCCTGGTGAGATTCAAACTGCCAAGCTGCTGGCAAACTGCAGTACTGCACTCTAACCACTGCGCCACCGCGGCTCCTGTGACAGCTCTTGGCTATTACGGTAATTCTGGACTGAGACTGATACCAAGAGTGATTGAATTGTTGTATATTTTATCCTTCTTAAAAGAGTTGTTTGCTGTGTGATAGAGGAGAGAAAAGATAGAAAAAGTGGGTTTAAATGCACAAAAGGGTATAACTCTGGGGTTCTTGGTGCTCTCTGATGTTTCACTCTATCTGATATCTGGTTTGATAATTAAATGTCTGCAAGAAAACCACCAAATTCAGTGAGTGCTAAGGATTCCATAGTTGAACTCTGAGCTACAAACACTAATACCACTTAGACATATATATATACTTCACAGTGCTTTAAAGAGCCCTCTAAGCAGTTTACAGAGTCAGCATATTGCCCCCAATAATCTGGGTCCTCATTTTACCAACCTCAGAAAAATGGAAGGCTGAGTCAACCTTGAGCTGATGAGGATTGAACTGCTGGCAGTCGGCAGAGTTAGCCTGCAATACACATTTTAACCACTGGGCCATCACAGCTCATTCTCTATTCTCTACTGGTTAGAAACAGTTATGAAAATAGAAGTCCCTCCAAGTCTAGTTGTTCAGGCAATTTGATCCATCTACAGCAGTGTCTCCCAACCTTGGCAACTTGAAGATATTTGGACTTCAACTTCCAGAATTCCCCAGCCAGCAAATTCTGGCTGGGGAATTCTGGGAGTTGAAGTCCAAATATCTTCAAGTTGCCAAGGTTGGGAGACACTGATCTACAGTATATTTATTTGACAGACAAATTTCATTTGAAGAAGTTGCAGCTTTAAAGGAGCTGGTGACTGCAGTAGGGTTTAAATGCCCTTCTTTGCCAGTGGAAAACTATTAGGATCCAAGCCATTTCCAAAGTACAGATTATCCCAATGGAAATTGTGCAAATCCCTTTATTCTTCTTATTAATAGCATACACCTTGCTTTATCTTTATCAAAATAGTTTTATATCATATCTCACCATAGCATCAATAAGCAAAGGGAGGCAATTATTGTTGAATAAGATTAGCAATAAAATAAAATGATATTAAAAACCAAATCCCAAGGAACTGCTACTGTTTGTCAAAGAATATTCATTTCTTATTGAGTATCCATGAAATTCTAAAATATAAGATTTAGTTAAAGTCTATGGAGATTCTCAGTCAAGATTAGCGGCAGGTCAAGCATGCTAAAACTGTGAAAAAAATGTTTGGGAACTAGGAGGAAAAGAAAAAGATTATCTTGGAAGATTGAAAAGAAGATGTGGTTTTGAAATGATACCCTATTTTAAAGAAAAAATATATTTATACTTGAACTGGAAGTTGTCTCTGACTTAATACAAACACTGGAAGTATTTTTTTAAAAGATTGGATGTTATTTGTCTGGAATGCTATTGCGCATGTGCGAGTGCCCACACCCATAATTCATTGCCTGTGGGGGGTGAAAAAAGCTTCCCCGCCCCCCCAGGAGGTCCTCTGGAGGCCAGAAACTTTTTCCAACTTTTGATGGGCCCAGCAGGCTCATGTTTCACCCTCCCCAGGCTCCAAAAGTTTCTCTGGAGCCATGGGAGGGAAAAATGCCCTCCCCCACCCAGAGGCTCTCTGGAAGCCAAAAACGCCCCCCCCAGAACCTCTGTATGAACCAAAAATCAGCTGGCTGGCACACACATATTGGAGCTGAGCTAGGACAGCTGCCCATGTGCCAGCAGGTATGGCTCCACCTGCCACCTATGGTACCTGTGCCATAGGTTCACCATCACTGCTATAGGGTCTCCTTCTGGAGCAAGGAATTGGACTTCAAGACCTCCAAGATTCCTTCCAACTTGATCATTCTATATTCTGTGTGCACCTCTCACCTCTTACAATGCCAAGCAGCTGAGTCAATCAATGTCAAAGGTCCAACCACCACTACACAAAACAGAAACTTGTAATATAATATAGAATCCATATTGCAAAAAAAGAAAGAATGGAAAAGTTCCAAACTCAAGTCCCCCCTATGAAATCTGATAAATATGTGCTAAAGCCTTATCTTCCGGGGGGTACAACTTATTCTCCTTTTTTTGCAGTGTTGGGGATAACTTAGATCAACAGTTAGTTATTCCCGCTTCCCAGTCAACCCACCCCATATATCTTTTTAATGACATTAAAGGGTGATTCTTCCAACACAATGGAGCCCTGGGAACGAAGCTGATTATGGTTTCCAACATCAAGGCAAGCAGATGTTCGCTTGAGGCTGCAAAGATGAAAATTTAACAATATTGCTTGAAGGGAGGAAAGGATGTCATGAAGAAGAAGCAAGATAAGACAAATCCACTCTGTCCAAAAATTAAATAGGTGATGACTCAAGGAAAAGAATAATAGAAATAGATATAAATAGCATCCCTCTCACATAAAATTAGCCAGAGAGAAATTGGAATGTAGCCAAATGGTTGTTCAAGAGGGGGTGGAAAACCATTACAATGGTTATTTGGACAATTCCAATGTACGGTAAAAAGAGCCAGCTCCAGAGAATTTAAAAATGTCTCCCAGAAGCTAATTCTGTGCAAAAAAAAAAAAAAATGTTTTGCAACTTCGCAGAAGTCCCCATCACCACTTGTAAAAGAGTTTTGTCAGGATGGCTCCACTCAGTATTTAAGAAAAGTAAAACTCAGAGGCCATTTTGAACTTATAAATAGTGATGGGTGAACCCAATGGTGTTCGGGTTCAGCAAGTTCGGACGAACTTTACGCAAAATTCGGCCGAACCCGAACCCGAACTCAAACCCAAATGGGGAATCCCTCCCATGAAGAGATTCCAGGGGTGGAGCTTTGACATCACCGGCAGATTGCTAAGGACGCCAAGGTGATCACTTCCTGGATTCCATGGAATCCAGGAAGTGATCACCTTGGCATCCTTAGCATGTTTATTTTAACGTGAAAGGACCACCCCTTGCTTGCAGCGCCGCTGCGGTGTCCTTTTTCATAAAAATAACAATGTTTATTTTTACATGAATACCTCCATTTGAAGGAACTGGGGAATCCCTCCCACGAAGAGATTCTGGGGGCGAAGCTTTGACGTCACCGGCAGGTTGCTAAGGACGCCAAGGTGATCACTTCCTGGATTCCATGGAATCCAGGAAGTGATCACCTTGGCATCCTTAGCAACCTGCCGGTGACATCAAAGCTCCGAACGCCGAACACGACCCCGAACTTTGCCCGAAGTTTGAAAAGATTTTGGCTTCTTGTTAGGCATACCGAACACCGCAAAATTCGGTACGGACCTGAATTGTGCGAGTTCAGTTCGCCCATCACTACTTATAAAGTAAACTTTACTAAATCAGAAATGAATGCATCGTAAGCGAAGCAAAGTCTGAGAAAAAAGATAGTTGCCCATATCAAAGTAATCACACTTGCCCCCTTGGTAAGACAACCAATCCCCATTGTCCAACTTTGTTAGATGGATTCATCTTCACCATCGCATCATGCTTTTGGAATGCACGCCACTAACGTAGAAGAGAAACGAAACTCCCCTGGCCTTCACCAGAAGAAACAAAACTTACTGGGCCTCTCCAGCCAACTCCCCCCCCAAATCCCAAACACCCACCCCCACCCCATTGCTTATGACAGCTGAAGCACAGTTGAAGGTTGAAACACAGCGAGGCTGACAAGTATTCGCTTTTTCTACTTAAGAGGCTGAGAAATTATTTTGAATATGTTTTTTGAACTTCCTTCCTTTCATGGTATAAGAAGGGGAGGGTGAGCTAATTCAAATAATATTACATTCTGTTACACATTTTGCTACCATCCTAAAGTGTCCTTCGCTTCCCATAATTCACAGTCCAAAGGAAGAGGACATTCGCTGTGGCCTCTTGCTCACCTTTTAGCTAAATAGATGTAAGGACACTGATGATAAAATTCAAGCAGGTTCTTTATGTTCATAGAACAGTGTCTCAAAGTGAACAAACTGTCCAGAATAGATATAGTAAAGTAGAATATTTACTACTGGATTTACAAGCTATAAAGACAAGCTCAACTCTTAATGAAAATATTTTGGTCTTGGCGGCAGTACAGAAATGGCCTATCATCTCCTTCTTGTATGTATGTATGTCAAATATGTATTCATAGTATACATAGATACAACATTGTTTATATACATGATATGGGTACTAATAAGAGGGAAATATTGGGACAGGGATGGTAGGCACACCCCTTACTGACCTCTTAGGAATCGAGTGAAGTCAACAGTGGATAGTCTAAGGGTAAGGTTTTGGGGGTTTGGTGATGAAACTACAGAGTCAGGTAGTGAGTTCCAGGCATTAGCTACTTGGTTGCTAAAGTCCTATTTTCTACAGTCAAGTTTGTAGTGATTTATTTTGAGTTTGTATCTGTTGTGTGCTCGTGTATTGTTGTGGTTGAAGCTGAAATAGTCGTTGACAGGGAGGATGTTGTTGTCAGAAATAAGTTTATTTTTGGAGGTAATATTACAATGTAAGTAAATAGTTTGCAACCATAGGAAAGGCTGATGTAAGCCATAATCAGCATGTAATCATGGGTTTGCAACCTGACTGGCTGTAACCTATATAACAGGAGTAACACCCTTGCATGGGTGTGGTTTGTGTATTGTGATTTGTTATAGAGTGGTTTGTTATAGAGTGGTTTTGTGCTGGGTGGTTTGTAGTTAGTGGTTAGTGCTTAGTGGTTGCAGTGATGGATGTAATGGTAGTTGTACACTAGTATTGTGGATAGTTTATTATAGTGGTTAAATGTAAAGGTGATAGTTTATTTAGAGAAGCAGTTTGATAAGAAGAAATGTAAAATATATATTTTTAAAAGAAAGCCTGCTGCAGTGTTTTTCATTGAAGACTTCAATTAGGTATAGTGGTTAACTGTGGCTACTTGATGAGTTATCTTCTGCATTCACAGAAACTCTTCCCAAAAGTTGTAGCAGATGATTTTATGGGCTATGCTTAGGTCGTGTTTAAGGTGATGTAGTTCTAAACTTTCAAAGCCTAGGATTTCAAGATCCAAGACTACCAGAAAACTGTGAAGTTACACAACAATATCTCAAAAAAGGTGGGGAAAAAAATCTGTATTGCAAGGTTTCTCAAACTTGGCAACTTTAAGACTTGTGTACTTCAACTCCCAGAATTGCTGGTTGGAGAATTCTAGGAATTGAGGTCCACAAGTCTTAAAGTTGCCAGGTTTGACGACTTCTGCTCTACTGTAACAGTGTAAAGAAAGCTGCATAGATGTAGTCATCAACTCACATACCTACATGTTGCTGTTTGTGCATGAACATAGAGATAATGTCATTGTAAGGAACCTTCTTTCATTCCTGAAAATTGCATGTGTTAATGGTGTATGTAGTAAAATTCTGAAATTATGTGTGTGTGTGGGGGGGGGGGGAAATGTGGAGAATTAATTGGTGGTTCCTAATAGACTGTCTTCAAATAGGCTTTTCTACTGTTATGTTCTAAAGGCAGCTATAAAGACAGAATTATATTTTAGGAGAAATTTTTTTAAAAAAAAAGAATCCATAATTTCATCACCGGAGGAAGATACCTACCAAAGTTCAGATACTTATTCTCAGGAGTGAAATTATAACATAGCAGGAGAAAAATTCTCTTCTAAAAGTGGAGGAGCATTTCATTCATCACCCATCCATCATGAATTGTTGGAAGAAACTTGTCTCGTTGGCATTACAAATTGGAGAAGTTTGCATAAAATATAGCAGAAACACTGCTACTTGGAGAGAAGTAAAGATGTACCGTACTTCGAAAACTAACAGATGAAAGCCCATCACAATTTTCTTTTTCTTTTTAAATTTTCACATTTTTTACATTTTTGTGTGTGAGCATATTAACTGATTGTATTATGCTAAATTTTCTGAATAGGTTTTGTGCAGTGGTGAAATCCAGGTTGGTTTTTTTACTGCCAGTTCTTTGGGCGTGGCTTGGTAAGCATGGCAGGGGAAGGATACTTAAAATCCCCATTCCCACCCTAATCCTGGGGGAAATATATTGCAAAATTCCCACCCCACTCTGGGTCCAGCCAGAAATGATATTTGCTGGTTCTCCCGAAGTACTCAAAATTTCTGCTATTGGTTCTCCAGAACCTATCAGAACCTGCTGGATTTCACCCCTGGTTCTGTGATTTTTGTTGAAAAATTAATAATGAAATACACATCAAGATGAAAGGATGAGCAGTTAAGGTGTTGGACTAGGCTGAAAAACCCAAGTGCAAATGCCCTATTGACCATAAAGCTCACTGGGTTAGTTTTGATCACTCAGTCTCAAGCTTTATATACTTTTCAGAGTTGTTTGTGGATGAAATTTATTCCTGAACAATAGTTTCAATTGTATAATGAGACTGCAAGCTTTCTCCATGGAACTTCAATTTGACAAAGATTTGACCTACGTAAGTATCCTTTTGAAGCTAAGTGTGGAATTGAAGTGGTCCTCTCTGAACTGACCACTTTGCTTCTATCTGGAAGGTTAAAAGTTGATGCTTCGAAGAGTGTGGTACATTCATAGAAGTCACACCCCAGCTGGCCTTAGTTTGACATATTATGATATTTTGATTTAAGTAGAGCGTTCCATTTTTCCCCCTCAGCTCAGAGAATCTACAGACATGGGGAAAATGTCATTTATTTATTTATTTATTACTTAGATTTGTATGCCGCCCCTCTCCGAATACTCGGGGCGGCTCACAACATGTAAAAACAAATCATAAGCAATCAGACAAATTTAAAATATTTAAATATTAAAAAACCCCATATGCTAACAGTCACACACACAGACATACCATGCATAAATTAAACGTGCCCAGGGGAGATGTTTCAGTTCCCCCATGCCTGACGGCAAAGGTGGGTTTTAAGGAGTTTACGGAAGGCAGGAAGAGTAGGGCAGTTCTAATCTCCGGGGGGAGTTGGTTCCAGAGGGCCGGGGCCGCCACAGAGAAGGCTCTTCCCTGGGGCCCGCCAACCGACATTGTTTAGTTGACGGGACCCGGAGAAGGCCCACTCTGTGGGACCTAATCGGTCGCTGGGATTCGTGCGGCAGGAGGCGGTCTCGGAGATATTCTGGTCGATGCCATGAAGGGCTTTAAAGGTCATAACCAACACTTTGAATTGTGACCGGAAATTGATCGGCAACCAATGCAGACTGCGGAGTGATGGTGAAACATGGGCATACTAGGTAGGCCCATGACTGCTCTCGCAGCTGCATTTTGCACGATCTGAAGTTTCCGAACACTTTTCAAAGGTAGCCCATGTAGAGAGCATTACAGTAGTCGAACCTCGAGGTGATGAGGCATGAGTGACTGTGAGCAATGAGTCCCGGTCCAGATAGGGCCGCAACTGGTGCACCAGGCGAACCTGGGCAAACGCCCCCCTCGCCACAGCTGAAAGATGTTGTTCTAATGTGAGCTGTGGATTGAGGAGGACGCCCAAGTTGCGGACCCTCTCTGAGGGGGTCAATAATTCCCCCCCCAGGGTGATGGACGGACAGATGGGATTGTCCTTGGGAGGCAGAACCCACAGCCACTCCGTCTTATCCGGGTTGAGCTTGAGTCTGTTGACACCCATCCAGGCCCCAACAGCCTCCAGGCACCGGCACATCACTTCCACTGCTTCGTTGACTGGGCATGGGGTGGAGATGTCAGGGTCTTGTGTCAAACGTTCTCTTTCTCATCCGAGATGTTCAGTTCAGGATCCCAAACCTTGTACTTCTAAGCTCTAGCAGCTATGGTGAATCAGTAACAGGCCCTATAGGCTCAGCCCTGGACCTAGCACATTCCATGTCAAGTGCCTTCTCCATCCAGAACTACATTATTGCATCAAAAATGAAGAAGCAGCTACAGGAGCACTCAAAATATCAAGTAGGAGTGTTTAGGGAAAGCTACTGTACTCGATGAAGGAAACCAAGTCTGACATGGGTACCACACACACTGCTGGAAAAATTGATGAAGAACTCTTGTGTCTCCCAGTTTAATTAGAAGTCTTGCTCAAACAAAATTCCTTGTTGCTTTCTGACTTCTCCAATCATTCATTTATTTCTTCGGATGTTTGTCCTTCTGGGAAGTTTTTACACTTCTGCTCTGAACTTGGGCTGTATTTACAGCCACAAGACCATAGTATTAAAGTGTTGGAAGGGTCTTTTCAGGTAGTTAGTCAAATCCCTAGCTCATCGTAGTCTCCATTACAGCATCTCTGACAAATAACCATTCAGCCTATTCTCAAAGGTCTCCACTGAGAACTCATAATTTCAAAATACAGCCTGTTCTACTGGCTGGATGTTCATGCAGTCAGGAAATTCTCCCTGAGATTTAGCCTAAACCTGCTTGCAGTTTGGACCCATTGGTTCTGGTCCTGCCCTCTGGGGCAATAGAGGATGAATCTACTCCCTCTTCTGTGTCATAAACCTTCAGATGCTTTAAGACTCCTCTCTTATCTCCCTTTAGCCATCTCTTCTGTAGGCTAAAACGTTTCTTTTACTGTTTTTCATAGGGCTTGGTTTCCAGATGGATTTATTATGGTAATAATCTAGATAATAAGCTGCTGCTCATGAGGCCAGACATTTCTAGTATATAAACTGGTGCTGGAGAGATCTTTAATGATGGAGCAACATCTGTGACAATCTAATTTTGAGTGCTCTGGGCCTTAAAACTATGTTTACTATGGAATGCACATTTTTTGACCTCTGTTAGACCTTCATCATTCTTTCCTTTTAAGCTCCCTGTGGACTTAGAATATAGACTGAATTTCAACCATGCCTTTTGCTTGTAGATATCCTGTGTGGAGTTTAACTCTGAATTACTATTTTTGTTCTGTGAATCCTAGGATGGGACAATACTCTAAGTGCAGATCTTCCTAGGAATAATCAGGAGTGGAAAATAGCCAAAAAATACTCAAATATCTCTGAGTTCTTCAGAATATAATGCATTAGATTAGGGGTAGGCAAAGTTGGCTCTTCTATGACATGTGGACTTCAACTCCCAGAATTCCCAAGCCAATGCCAATAACTCAGGAATTCTGGGAGTTGAAGTCCACATGTCATAGAAGAGCCAACTTTGCTTACCCCTGCATTAGACTGAAGTAAGAAATCAAGAATTCCAAGAGGAAGTCTGATAACTGTTTTTAAATTGGAAAATGGGCATGGAAAAACAATACATGCTGTCTTTCTTTTTAACAGGGTTTTGGTACAACGGGAAGGATGCTAATCACTTTTGAGAAATTGGCCCAGTCTACACCTGAGTTATGTTCACATAACATTTACTAGCCTTATTATCAGCATGAGAATCCTGGGATGAGACAAGGAAGGCTGAATGGCCCAAAATATGTAGTGACTGAGAACTCAGTCGAACCTTGGGTCTCCCTGGTCCCAGTCCTATACCTTAATAATATCATCAATACTAGGACCTAGAATAGCAACTGAAAGTGTGGCATAAAGTAACACTAACGGCATACTTGAGGTTTCCTTGAGAATCTAAAATATTTTATTTTGAAGCTTGCATATAGAGAGAGACCATTTCAAATCCTTAACTAATCCTTAAATAAGAGTAATTTATCTAGCCAGGAATTTCAAGGTGGAAACATCTAAGTATAGATGTAATGCAGTGGTACCTCTACTTACGAACTTAATTTGTTGCGTGGCCAGGTTCTTAAGTAGAAAAGTTTGTTAGAAGAAGCAATTTTTCCCATAGGAATCAATGTAAAAGCAAATAATGTGTGCGATTGGGGAAACCACGGGGAAGGTGGAGGCCCTGTTTCCTCCCAGGAGATTCCTAGAGAGGCCCCACAGAGGCTTCTCCCTGCCTTTTCCAATTATAGTTTCAGAGGCTTGGGTTTGTAAGTGAAAAAATGGTTGTTGAGAAGAGGCAAAAAAATCTTGAATACCCGGTTCTTATCTAGAAAAGTTCGTAAGTAGAGGTGTTCTTAGGTAGGGGTACCAGTGTATATAAAAGTTGTCAGCCTTGTTTTACAAAGTTTTATCTTGGGTAATGTTATACTTCTAACTAGGGCATACAAAATGTTTACCAGACCTATCCTGGAATACTGCTCACCTGCCTGGAGCCCACACTGTATTTCGGACATTAATACATTAGAGAGGGTCCAGAGGTATTTTACAAGAAGAGTACTCAACTCCTCTGCTCAATTCCTTATTCCGGTAGGCTTGAAATTTTAGGCCTGGATAACCTTGAACTATACTGTCTACGTTCCAAACTAAGCTTAAGGTACACAAGATAATATACCTTAATGTCCCACCTGTTAACAACTACTTTAATTTCAACCTCAATAACAATAAGGCTATCCATATATACAAACTAAATGTAATTCACTCTAGTCTTGATTGCAGAAAATACGACTTCTGCAATAGAATAGTAAATGTCTGGAACACTCTACCTGACCCTGTTGTTAGTTTCTCTAACCCTCATACCCTTTTCCTTAAACTGTCTACCGTGGACCTTATGTGTTTCTTAAGAGGTCCCTCAGTGTGCCTACCATCCCTGTCCTACTGTACTCATTTGCAGCCTCTATGTTTCGAGTGTCTTTTTCCCAGCTTAGAACTGAACCAGATGGATATGTCTTCCCACAATTTTAAAGGTATGAAGGGGAGGGTGGTGGCATGGCCTGTCTTTAAAAAGGAGGGGGGAAATGAACATATTGCTGGGAAATGGAATGGAAAACCCCTACCAGGAGAACCTAATGGCAAGGAGAATCCATTTGGTTTGGCGCATAAGGCATCAAGCTAGAACCTGGGAGACCATGAGTTCAAGCCTTGCCTTAAATCCAAAACCAGCTGAGAAACCTTACTCCAGTTAACCCTAACAATGGGAAGACAATTGTTCTGTCTAGAGCCGGGTCTGATTGGAATAAAGAAACAAATATACTCTCAGAGAATCCAAACTAAAAACTACATCGCTATTAAAACATCCAGTACAAAACAGGTTAAGTTTTAGTCCATACTGGCAGTGTTCCCGGATAAATTGCCTCTGAGATAAGGAGCAACTTCTGGGCCGGAAGCCAAACTCAATTAGGGAAATTCTTTTGAAGTGTTTCTGTCATTCAATACAGACGGTGGATTTTTTTTTTCAGACAAAGGGATTACTTGCCGATGATCTTACATAAGTTAGAACAGTCTGCAAGTGAAGTATTCTTTGAACCCCAAACCTGGCACATCCAGTCTTGATTGCAAATGTTGTTTACCATGCCCACTTCTTCTCAGACCGTCCCCTATATACTGACAAGGCATGGCCAAGTGTCCCATAGAGCTACTAATGCAAGAACCCTTCTTCCTCAAATATTCATGTCTAGACACAGCCCTCATGACTATTGCATCTAGTAGGAGGTCTTCCTCCTCTAATTCCCTATCAAACTCTGACTCACTCAATCCCATAACTGGGGGTGCTGCAGTCTCCGGTGGGTCTTCAATCTCTAGCTTTCTCTCACTCTCAGACTCGGGTGCCAAGAACACGGGCTTAGGATACCAATAGCATCGGTCTCCTGGTCCTCGAAATCTGTGACCGGCTGAGCTGGATGTGGACCACTCACGACAACAATTATGTAAATTTGCCCAGAAAACTGCAATAACCTCTCCAGGAAGTCTCCAAGAATCAAGACTGACTTGAAGACAACTCCTTAATTAATGGCAAGAATAGCACAACAACAGCAAATCCCCAATGCCCTTAATTTGCAAGGAAAAACAATAGAGAAGAAACCAATCCGGTGGCTGGAAGCAGTTGACAAGGGACTTTGGGGAGAAAAGAGCACAATGTAAAATAAATCAGTAAACATAACCGAGGAATAAATATATTGTTAATGGATGTTAGATAAAAAGGTAGAGAGAGATTTTTTTAAAAAAAACAGAATGTCAAACAAAGTATAGAATCATAAGGATGGTTCGTAGCAATGTAATATAAACTATAAAGAAAAGAATGGATGAGAAATAAGAAACTAAGTGAAGTAGCAATAACAAAGCTAATGTGAAAGAACAGGGTATCAAAATAAATAAAGTGCTGTAATTTAGTAAGGTAAAAGGCAAGTTATAGAAGATACAACTTGTGCATTAGGAAAGCAAATTTATTTTGTATTTGTTTTGGGGACATTCTGCTTCTTGATGCAAGTTCACATGTGAATTATTTGCAGCTTAACCATCCCAAAATCTAGATTTTCAGTACAGGTGGAACTTAATATTGGATAAGGGGAAGAAATTAAGCCATGCCTGTCTGAAAATAATTACCAGCCATTGAAAGAGGTTTTTGCTGTATTAGTTGATCAGGAAACCTAGGTCAGGACAATTTCTGTTTTATGGGGAGAATAGTTCAGCTGTGGTGTTTGATTCAGAAAAGATTAAAAATGAATGTAAAATTATAACCAGAAACTTGGGTACAGTATTTGGGTTTTTTTTAAAGCCGTCTTGGATAAATAGACTGCAAAACAAAAATGCCATGAGATTTTCTTTCTATAAATCTGTTTCTATATATACAACAATAGCAAGATGTTTATATTCACACAGGTGAAAAGGTAGACAAATTCTCACAATTAAAAGACTGTATTATGGTAAGAATGGAATTGGCAGAGATGGCAAAAATTACCCCTTGGATGAAAGTCAAAAACCGATCTAGGTTCGTTCCTACTTAGAGACTGTTTCTGGACCACTTGCTCAAGAAACATAAACACGAAGTTTTGATTTTTTACGATTTGACAATTAGAGCTGTTATCATAATTTTTTTGTGTATTTTTATTGTTATCATCTAATCTATGCATTCTTTTATGTTTACGTTTAAACTTGGAGCAAGCGGTTATCTTGTTACATAGTTTTGATTGTTTAAAATGCATATTTTGTACAAGATGTTTCTGCTTTTTGTTTTAAAATAGAGTAAGACGTTACTTTACTATACATTTGTTTCTTTACTGAAGAAAGTCCCGAGTCAACGTTTTTCCATCCTTGTTAGTTTAAAACTTTTTCTCCTTTGCACTTTATAACTTTTCCCCCTTTTAGGTCTCCTCACCCCCCAAAACAATTCCACTATTTTGTATTTCATCTATTTTTGAATCATAATAGTTTATTGTTTTTTTTAAAAAAGGAAATAGTTCATCATTGTGTTCCATCACTTTCTCCTGAAGATATTTCACTAAAAATGCTCTGTGAGAATCATTCTTGGAAAAGAATCATTTACAATGTTAGGTAGATGCCAAAAAGCCTGAAGACACACTTAAAAGTAAAATTTGATTTCTTACCTAACCTTCCCTTTTGGCTTAAACTCTGAGGTTAAAAATAGCATAAGCTGTTACTCAGTAAGTACTGCCATAGCTCTTGCTGTAAGCAATATTGTCAATTTTCCATTTCTTATGGAGAAATGTAGAAGTGTAGAAGGAGAGGTAGAAGACTCCAAAAGAAACTGTCTTGCCTATGAAAGATCTTACAAAAATTTCCCCATAATTTTGTGCTTAGAAATGTCCGGGTTCCATAATGGAAGGGGCTTGTGGTATATCTTGGCGGCCTTTAGCAAAATTAACATTATATAGTAGTTCCATAACAGACAATAATAAACATTTTCATTTGGCTCCATCAAAATATTATCTCAGTTATTATTGCATTGTTCTTTTTTTATATATCTGACATTAGCCATCCAGGGTCTCCAGATTGAAATGGGTAGCCATATCAATCAATCAAAAAAACAAAAAACACAAATACAATTCCAGCAAAATGAAATTGATATAGCGACCTTCTCATTCCATACACGAAATTGCCAATCAGATTATCAACTTTTTCTTTCAGCCTGTTCTAAATGAACTGCTTCTTCTGTTTGACTTCATCAAATACTCCCAATTGGCCTCACTGGATTCTGATACCCACAGTTTTGATATCATGTCCATTACATTATATCTAATTATCTGGGATCACTCCAAGAAGAATGAAATATAAATGTTCTCTGAAAGAGCAGAAACTAATGAACAATCTTATGACTTTTCATAGGGTCAAATTCATATCAAATTCCCACTGTCATTTCAAAAAGTGAATTATGTTCAAATCAGTTTTGGCTACTTACAAGCTTACAGCATAACTTATATTAGCTCTCACAGTAGAATAATAATAGGAATTATTGATCAATTTACTGTATTGCATGCAGTCTTTCCTCTGCCTTGATATTCAATACAGAGGTGGATGCTTACTTATTGCATAGATACAATAACTGCTCTTACTGAACAAAAGCAATTACAAAAACACATTTGATGCTTTTAATTACTTTATATCAAGATGTAGGATGTAGGTTTATTTGCCAAGGACTTTTCGTAAAATAACTTGAAAACTTAAAACAAATACTGAGGAATACAAAAGTGCTTGTAATATAAATCAGTACAAACAGATATTTACTAATAAAATTGAAAAAAAAACCATGATCATCTCCTGTAGTCATTTGAGAGTTAAAAAAAAAAAATCCTAATTTCTTCTATTTAATCAACTGAGATGAGAAATTAGTCACTTTTAAGATTCTGGATTTTGATATGTAGGATAATGTGTTTATTAGAAATCCATAATTTGTTGAATGCAAGAGTGGGCTTGTATAACAACAATTTTATAAATACATTCGCTAAAGGCTTGATACTTCTTCAACCATGATCATCTTTTCGAGTTAGTCTTTTATCATTCCACTGATCTATTCTACATCCCCTCCTCTGCATTTATAGCATCTTGAAGTGATGGTGGAGAGATCTTAGACATTAAGAAGCATTTTAGTTTCAATAAAACATAGAGTTGAGAGGAATCTTTGAGGTCTTCTAGTCCAGTGTTTCCCAACCTTGGCAACTTGAAGGTATCTGGACTTCAACTCCCAGAATTCCCCAGCCAGCATTCTGGGAGTTGAAGTCCAAATACCTTCAAGTTGCCAAGGTTGGGAAACACTGTTCTAGTCCAACCTCCTGCTTAAAGCAGGAAACCTTATACCATTTCAAATAAATGGCTGTCCAAACTCTTCTTAAAAAAACATTCATGGAGCATCCAAAAGTGGCTTCACTAATTAGTTGTTTCAACTGGCAAGACATTTCCCCTTAGTTCTAGGTTGGTTCTTTCCTTGATTAGTTTCCATCTATTGCTTCTTGCCCTACCTTCAGTGCTTTGGAGAACAGGTTGACTTTTTTTTTCTTTCTGGCAGCCCATAGATATTGGAACATTGCTATTGTGTACCTTTCTTATCTAGCTTGTCTTCCAGTCTCTCATCTGAACGGTTATGCATCTACATTGTGTTTGTGCACCTACATTTTGTTCCTATCAAGACAGATGATGGACTGGTTTATGGAAAAATCAGTGACCTTAATGTGTTAATATAACTTTAGCCTGCAATAATCACTTCCACCACATTCAGATTCTAAGGAACCACATGATCACAGTTCCTTAAAATCATCCCCACTTTTTATGCATTGGTGTTCCCCATCATTATTATGGCATTTTTCGTCACAGTGGGACTCAAAACTAAAAAGTCAGGGGCACTTTTAAAAATATTTTAAAGGATCACAATTCTATGGCATTGCTCAGACTTCATTTTCTCATAAAGGTTAAGCGATTCATTTTCAAAAAGATGTTGATCCATTTTGGACGCAAGGGGGGAAAAAGTAGGCTTTTGAGGCTTTTCAATGCTAGATCAATGAGATGATGTAACTCCATTTCCCTGGTCTCCCTCCATAGATAGAAATATCAAAATCAGGGCTGCTTGCAAAAGAGATACTTTGAATCTCTCAATGTATCAATGGAATCCTACCTTACATAGTAGAATTCTCCAAGAAAGACATATTTCCAGTTTTGCAGCCGACTGAATTTTTTCCTCCTCCTCCTCCTCCTCCTCCTCCTCCTCCTCTTCCTCCTCCTCCTCTTCCTCCTCCTCCTCCTCCTCCTCCTCCTCCTCCCCCATTTGGCAAAAAGGAACAAATGAATATTTTTTTCTTAAGGTCGCCAAATGGAATTGCAAACACAGACACAATAAAAAATAAAAAACAAAACAAGATGAAATATGGCAGCTGGCGATGGGTTCGTCAGTAGATAATAAAACCCCACCTACTTAAAATTCATTTCAGAGCATTCCTTTGCAGAGAAAGAAGAGGGAGCTTGGAAATAATGCACATCAATGTTTACTGGGGGAAAAAAAGAACATTAGCTAGGCATTTAAAAAGGATTTGTCTTCACCCGTCTGAAGCCAAATCTGCAGCGTGCCAGGTGGCAATAGACTAATCTTTTTAGTGGCTGGCTGCATGGCCTTACCTCTACTCTCCCCCAGGGATGTTTTGCAGAAATTGTCAGGGTATATTTTAAATGGCAGGACACAAAGTTTTCATTACATGGCAAATCACCCCAGTGGAAAATAGAATGAGATGGGTTATAAGGCAGGAAGATTTCCTCTGAGGTACATCATTTTCTTTGATGTGTAGGAGAGATAAATGGAAGCTAAATTCACCTTTGGCATAACTAGAGATGCTTATGGACAGAGCCCGGCATAAACTAGCTCAAAATGATTAGGAAGTTTCCAGGAGAGGCTCTTCACCAAGCAGGAAGCTTCCAAGGGTACAATCTGTAGCTGTAGGCATGGGCCAAGCAAAACATGCCTGCAAAAAGTCAATCAAAGTCAAAGATTTATTAGAAAGCGTTGGCACTGGACCAGGGGGAGAGCTAAAAACAGCACACTAAGCGATTGGGAAGAGAAGGTCTTGAACCCGGATTCCACCACTAGCACTTTATGTTATCTATTTTGGCCAGTTTCAGCTTTTAATTGAACTGTTTAATTAATGAAAAGAAGGACCAGGGGTGTGCACCAATATCTCAGGGGTTGCCACAAAGAAGGAGGGAAGTCAAGCTATTCTCCAAAGCACCTGAGAGTAGGACAAGAAGCAATGAATGGAAACAAATCAAGGAGAGACACAATCTAGAAGTAAAAATGAAATTTCCTGACAGAACAGTTAATGGGCAGAACAAATTGCCTACAGAAATTGTGAATAATCTAACAGTGGAAGTTTTTAAGAAGAGATGGAACTACCATTTGTCTGAAATAGTGTAGGATTTCTGCCCTGAGCAGGGGTTGGACTAGAAGACCTCCAAGGTCCCTGTTATTCTATTCTTTTTGGAGGATGATGGAGATCTTGTATATGGAAAACATGCCAATACATTCTTCTTCTAAACACCCAAGGTAATCCTGCTCTTGTAAATGGAACTTATGAAAGTTGCCACCTAAATCTGGCACTAAAGTCCACTCTGGTTCCGGAAGAATTAACCTTCTTTGCTATTGCAGACCCTTTAGGAATTAAATCTCCTGCTTGCCTTTTATTGCTCTACATACTTCTGACCTTTAGTTGCTCTTTATCTTCTTCTGTTCTTCTACACAAGGAGAAGCAGCATTCAAGCATTGCAATGCTCAGAGGAATTGGAATAATGAGAACAAGAGAATGGAGCTGTCCAGATGGTCATTAAATTAATTGTGACGCCACATACCAGATATATACTAGTTCACTTTTTTGCTGCCACATCACACAGCTGATTTCTATTCTTGACAAGCTACCAGAACAAGACTCAGTTCTAGCTAGAACTGAGCTAGAACAATTAAATGGTTTATATATGCTATGATTTTCACAAATATTCTTGCAATTTCCCTACCGTATTTTTTTTAATATAAGACACATTTGAGTATAAGACACCTTAGTTTTTGAGAAGGGAAATAGGGGGAGAGATTCATCTGGCTAGCATCCTTAATCTGTTCAGCTTCAGTGCATTATTTTATCCCCTGGTTAGGGCTGAAAAAAAGCTCCTTATTCAGAGCCATAGCAATAAAAAAAAGCCTGCAAAGATTAGGGCTGGAAAAAAAAATTTTTGGGAGACAATAGACATGAAAAAGCCTGCAAGCTGGTGAGAGCCGGGAAGATTGTCAGCACCTTGTTAGGGATGAGGGGGGAAGGTTTGAAAAAACTACATTCAGAATATAAGGTGCATCCAAATTTTCAGCCTCTTTTAGTGGGAGGAAAGGTGCATCTTATACTCTGGAAAATATGGTAACTTTTTGCTGGATAATCAGTTGACTCGTGTTCATTAACTTAAAAATATTTAATGTAGCCAGTTTTTGTACAATAAGATTCACTGGCATTTGACGCCAGATTAATTTTTTCAGGATTATTTTAGCTGACAGTTTAGTTATCTACAGCACAGAACAATAAAATATGAATATCAATTGATTTGATTTCCTTTTAATGACACTATCTTTAACAAAAAAATGTGCAAAGAGAGAGTGGTGGGAGGAACGCTTGCCAGTTTGATTGACTGGAAACCAGGAGACTGTGAGTTCTAGTGTAGTCTTGGGCACAAAGCCAGCTGGATAACTTTGGGCCAGTTATCTTCTCTCAACCCTAGGAAGATGGCAGTGGTCAACTCTTTGGAAAACCTTGCCAGGAAAACTTCAGAGACTTGTCCAGGCAAGTTCCAAGAATTATTATGTGTGTTGGGTAACCACATTGAGTTTTTCTCCTATTCTCCATATTTTTTAATCATTGGAATTGTCTGCAATTGTCTTTTGGGAGTCTCCTTTTTTTTCTAACCACAACTACAAATACTTCTCATTCATCTTAAATTGCTTTTCCATAAAAACACTACATCTAAAAAAAAAAATCTAGCATACATGTCCAGCCAAATTCAACTTCAGTTTCTCTTAAGACCAATAACTCCAGCCCCCTTTCCTCCAACGATTCCTGCTACTTTTAACTTCCTCAGCTAAATCATAGTGGAGAAGCCTCTTATGCCTTCTTCTACCTCTGAAGCAAAAGGATAGTCAAAAGAATCTGGAGTTTCCAGGAAGGAATGTGCCTGGCAGAGTTTGTCTCCCAGCAATTGCTTAAACAATTAAAGTTTTCCATCATGCAACTTTGAAAGAGTTTTTGGAATCTGTTGCCAATGTAGACACCATACCTCCACTTAGCTTAACCTGGAGGCTCTCTGTTGTAACTTCTGGTGGGTCCAGTAGGCTTGTGTGTTTCACCCTCTCCAGGCTCCAAATTTATTGATTGATTGATTGATTGATTGATTGATTTGATTTGATTTGATTTGATTTGATTTGATTTGATTTGATTTGATTTGATTTGATTTGATTTGATTTGATTTGATTTGATTTGATTTGTATGCCACCCCTCTCTGCAGACTCTGCTTCCTTGGAGCTGGGGGAGGGTAAAAACGCCCTCCCAGAGCCCCTGTGAGCCAAAAAACAGCGGGCGAGCACACACATGTACTTGGAGCTGAGCTAGGACATCAGCTCATGTGCCAGTAGTCATGGCTCCGCGTGCCCCCTGAGGCACCTGTGCCATATGTTCGCCATCATTGCTCTATGCTATTCTATTTTTGTTTATTTTTGAGGCTGGGCATGTGCACAGAAGGCTCATACACAAGTAAAGTGCATGCATGGGAGGCCATGCACATATGCAGGGGTGGGACACACATGCATACTCACATTTGCAAACCGGTAGGGAAGGTAAGCGAAAACCACCCCTTTATACAAGGATGCTGTTTCTGTTACAGCACTTGTGTGTGGCCTTCCTTTAAAATGATCCGGCAATTTGGGAGGCTAGTTCTTACATTGTTATTATTTTTCTCACCATGATCTCTCACTGGGTAGGGGAACATAAATGTTTGTCCTCTTTTACCCTTTGATCAGCCAATAATGAAGCACCCAACAGTTGTTCTTTTGAACTCAGCTAATGTTCTAGGGGACACAAAGGTGGGGAGAGAAGCTGTGGTTGATTCTCCCTGGCTTTACTTATACCTAATGACTGTAAAAGATCAGGATTGCAGCCTTTCCGTCCACAATCTAGCAAATGGCTTATTGCGCACAGCCAAGGAATATATTGCCAAACACACACACACACACACCTCTTGTGGCCTTTAACATAGCCTTAAAATGAAACTATTTGCTCCCTGCAGTTAGGATGAGCTCTTCTAAGATTTCAACATGCTGTGTTATACAAGTCTTTCCTCCTGCGCTTCTAGGTATGAATCGCCATCTCTGTGTCTTCCTCTGGGAGTTTTTAAGAGCTGTTGTTTTCTCAGTGGGCCCAACAGGGTCATGGCAATTTGCTTATTTTATCTGTATAGAGCTCTTCAAGTCTTCTTTAAAATAATAATAATTAATACTACATAATAATAATAATAATAATAATAATAATAATAATAATAATAATAGGAAGAAGAAGAAGAAGAAGAAGAAGAAGAAGAAGAAGAAGAAGAAGAAGAAGAAAAAGAAGAAAAAGCAAGTATGGATCATCGACATCGCAATCCCAGGAGACAGCAGAATTGAGGAGAAGCAGCTAGAGAAATTAGTGAAATACGAAGATCTAAAAATCGAGCTGCAACGACTCTGGCATAAGCCAGTGAAAGTGGTCCCAGTGGTGCTTGGCACGGTGGGCGCAGTGCCAAAGGATCTCAGCGGACATTTGAAAACCATTGGAATTGACAAAATCTCCATCTGTCAATTGCAAAAGGCCGCTTTACTGGGATGGGCACACATAATTCACTGCTACATCACGCAGTCCTAGGTGCTTGGGAAGCGTCCGACTGGTGATGAAATACGAAATCCAGCATTTTGATCTCGTTTGCTGAGTTGTATTGACATAATAATAATAATAATAATAATAATAATAATAATAATAATAATAATAATAATATATTAGATTTGTATGCCGCCCCTCTCCAAGGACTCGGAGCGGCTCACAACAATAATGCCCATGATTAAGTCAAGAACAGAGTCGTGGGTGGGTGCAGGGGCAATTTACCAGCAGGGATGGTATGAAGAGGCAGGACATCACGCTTGGTGTATTTGCAGGCCACCTGGACAGAAAAGCGGTTCTGTTGTTGTTGCTTTAAATCTCCCTTGTCCCACTACTGTAAATGTGCAGAAAAAACAATTGCTGCCAACCTGCCTTCCATTGAGGAGCTGTATATTGCACGAGTCATTCCCTTCCCACTCCTGGGGTAAGGATACTGCAAATTCTCAATTCCCTTCCCATTCCTGGGGGAAGGATACTGCAAATTCTCCATTCCCCATTCCTGGGGGAAGGACACTGCAAAATCTCCATTCCCTTCCCACTCCTGGGGGAAGGATACTGCAAATTCTCCATTCCCTCCCCACTCCAGAGGGAAGGATACTGCAAATTCTCCATTCCCTCCTCACTCCTGGGGGAAGGATACTGCAAAATCTCAATTCCCTCCCCACTCACGGGGGAAGGATACTGCAAAATCTCCATTCCCTCCCCACTCCTGGGGGAAAAAATACTGCAAAATCCCCATTTCCTCTTGATTAGCTGGGACTGAGGAGGCAGAGCATAGATGGGGCGGGACCAGCCAGAGGTGGTACTTAGTGGTTCTCCGAAGTACTCAACATTTCTGCTACCATTTCTCTAGAACTGGTCAGAACCTGCTGAATCCCACCTCTGATGTCCAAGCAAAGATCCTATGCAGAACCCTCAAAAGCCCAGATGTCTGGACATGAGATTGAGGAAGACACTTACCTCCCATAGAGGGAATTTTAAAAATACATAATATGTATAAAGTTTTAATGAATCCATAAAACAAACTAATATAGAATAATGGAAAAGGGAGAGAAAAGAGAGAAGATAAATGTGCAAAAAGGAAAAGATGAAAAGAAATAGAAAGAAGCTTTCTATTTCCTCTGTAGCACATGTAAATGGATTGTGAGATTATCCCTTACTCCACTGCCTACAATTTCTGAACTGATAAGGTCTGAAAAAAAAATATGCTGACCAAATCTGGTCCATGGAAAAACTTCATAAAGTTCCCTCAAAGTAATGGCAATTAGCTCCAATCTATGCATTGGAATTCTATATGATTATTGATAGCCAGAGACAATAGTAAAAGTGTTATAAGAATCTTGTGTACCTCCCTGTTAGCTTTTTTGAGATATCTGACTGGTTTGGTGGGAAACCATTTGTTGATATCAAATGATCAGATATATAAGCAAAAATCTCCATATACTCTTAAAGGAGTCTGATGCCTCTAAATTTATCAACCCATATGAGATTTCAAAGTCCATCATTCTAATACTTGAAAGATCATTATTAGTCTGGAAATCCTAGCTCATAAAATAGAGGGAAATCTCTTGATAAAACTAGAAAGTATGTCTCCAGGCATTTCTTCTGCAGAATGAGAAAGCTTCTAGAAACAAGATTTTAATAGCATTGGTGACAGAATTTTCATTTATAGCAACTTCAGCATGAGCAGGGAGACATATTTCATGGGGAAAAGAAAGGAGGCAGGAGACAAAAAAGGAGAAGAGAAGGTAAGACGTTTATCTCAGAAGTTCTTTCTTCAGCAGGACCAGTACTTTTCCATATCTAATCACAATATGTGAATTGGATTCAGGGACATTTAAAGAAGGATGAAGAACTTGTAGGACTTATGTTGTCCTGCAGCTCAAGAAAAGCCACCAGCTCTCCCATAACATATGGGAGAGCTGGTGGGCCATATCAACGTGCAGAGTTCCAGACATAAATTATTACTAAAATCTGATAAAAAAAACAATTGAAAATGGGATTGGATAAAATTACAATTTTAAATTAAATGGGAATAAAATACCAATGAAGCCACTTAGCGACCATTAAGAAAAGTGGTATGAGGACTTCACTTTTAGAAGCAGGATCATACAAACCAACTTTGAAGAGCTGCTTTGCTCAAAGTCTCGGTGAAACAGAACTTCTTCAACATTGTTAGAATGCTAAGGAAATATTTATAACATTCCAGAACAAACCTATACAGAGTAGATAATGACAGTAGTAGATATTCAGCCAATATACCATAAGTAGAGTACATTGGTTACGAACTTAATTCGTTATGTGTCCAGGTTCTTAAGTAGAAAAGTTTGTAAGAAGAAGCATTTTTTCTCAAAGGAATCAATGTAAAAGCAAGTGATATGTGCGATTGGGGAAACCACAGGGAGGGTGGAGGCCCTGTTTCCTCCCAGGAGATTCCTAGAGAGGCCCCACAGAGGCTTCTCCCTGCCTTTTCTGGTTACAGTTTCGGAGGCTTAGGCTTGTAAGTGGAACATGGTTCTTGAGAAGAGGCAAAAAAAGTCATGAACAGCCGGTTTTTATCTAGAAAATCTTATCTTATCTTATCTTCGTAAGTAGAGGCGTTTGTAGGTAGAGGTACCACTGTATAAATATTATTTACATGTATTCAATAGAATAGTCAGTAAACAATCCAGTTCATACATAGATATATCAAGCAATCATATACAAACCAGGTATCAGAACACACAGTTCTATATACACAGAAGCTAAATATCAATATCCCCCCTTAGAACACACAGTTACATATAAAATACATAGACCAACATATGAACACACAGCAAGTCTATAGTATAGTCACACAGACAAAACCAGCAGAGATAGCAATAGCAAGCAAGAAACGCATCTGGCTCCCCTTTATAGCTAATTGCAGTACTAGCCATAAAGCAACATCATGCTAAATTCTCCAAACATACATTGCTGGTTAGTTCATCTATTGACAAACCCAACCAGTGAGGTACGTAGTACTGACGAACCTAAAAGGACTCCTTTCAAATTAAAAAAAAAAACATTAATAAATCTGAAGCTCTTGTCTTTTTTTAAAAAGTTCATATTTTTAATGCAGCATACCCAACTTACCTTTTAGGCTATGCTTTTATAAATGTACAACTTTTTGTGCCTTAGGCAATCTAATTTAATCAATACGCTGATCCAAGTAACTTTCTATGAGAGATGCTTCATTTTACAGCAGCACTACATTTTCTTTTCTTTAGAAGTTATCTGATTTATTTTCTTCCCCCTGCACAAAACTCACCCCCCCCCCCCAAATATGTTAAGCCTTATAGTCTCCTCTAATGAGGGCCTAGGAGCATCAGCTCTTCACAGTTGCTGTGGTTAGCTTTGCTGCCTTTGGGCAGATTGTGGCACTTTCCCATAAAATATATCTGCCATGCATTTCTTTTAAATTTCTACCTGGGACTTTCTGTCTATAACACATGCATTTCATCAATTTCTGCTTCCTCTGTGGACACTTTGTAAGCTGAGCATTTTGCAAAGAAAATGGTTTGGATCCATTTAGACTTAAAGTCATCTTTCCTTGCTGGTTTGATCCTAAATTGGTTTCTCAGTTTTGTTTCTCTGAATCCAGTCACTGGGTGGTGTCTGGAGATAAGCTGAGGAATCTTGGTGAGGTAAGGTTTATTGTATGTGTACTTGACCTCTGTCCCTTGAGACTGATTAAGTTGGATGGAGGAGTGTATCTGACTAGATAATGGAGGTTGAATGTGCCTCATTAAGAGTCAGTATAGTGCCAACAGTTTTAGAATCTGCAAAGGTAAGTTCATTCTACTGCAGAAACTTTCATTAGATCCTAAAAGTATGAAAAACAACGGTGTACTTGTCATGGCACCGGACCAGATTATCTCAGGGACCGCCTTCTGCTGCACGAATCCCAGTGACTGGTTAGGTCCCACAGAGTGGGTCTTCTCCTGGTCCCGTCAACTAAACAATGTCACTTGGCAGGACCCAGGGGAAGAGCCTTCTCTGTGGCGGCCCCGGCCCTCTGGAACCAGCTCCCCCCAGAGATTATAATTGCCCCCACCCTCCTTGCCTTTCGTAAGCTGCTTAAAGCCCACCTCTGCCGCCAGGCATGGGGGAATTGAGATACTCTTTCCCCCTAGGCCTTTACAATTTTATGGATGGTATGTCTGTATGTATGTTTGGTTTTTATAATAATGGGTTTTTAATATGCTGTTTTATTACTGTTGTTAGCCGCCCCGAGGGGTGGCATACAAATCCAATAAATAAATGAATGAATGAATGAATGAATGAATGAATGAATGAACGAACAAACAAACCTATCACATTCTTGGAAAAAGCCACTAAATATAGCATAGGTAGAGGGTTCCAAAAGGACATAGACTATTGACATTCTCCTGGACCACCAGGCAAGTTCTTGGAGGGGTTCTGCTGCCCCTCCCCTCATTTTACTCTTATTACTCATCCAAAGGAATACGTTAACTCATAAAGCATTACCGATTTGCCCTCAAGTTGCCATAGGCAGGAGGGGAAGAAGCTGATGGAGCAATATGGCAGCAGCCAAAAGCACATTTCACGCATAGCTTCCTCAAGGCCACAGGCTAGGTTACTAGAGGCATGTTCTCTACAGACTGCAAAATTGCTTCCTTGGAGAATGTGATTTATGACCCACCTTGAGAGGAGGGGAAAACAGAGTCATACTTGGGGTATAAATTACATGAGGCACAGCTCACTCCACTTGGGTATGTGCTGACATGTTGCTCCTGATAAGTAACTGGATTTCTTTTAAAACTTGGCTCAAGGCTCATGAATTAATTAGGGCATCCATCCGAACCCTGACAGAATGAACATAATGAATAATTGGACCCAGTGAATGTGGGGCTTTCAGCTGCTTCTACAGATATTATAATCCATATGGATGGATTGCTGGATTGCTCCATGAAAGGATGCATGAAGAGATTAGCAGATGTGCAAACTGGATGACTAAAAAGAGCAATTACAAATATTGATTAAATGATCAGGTAACAACCAGGATTATGTGGATAATATTTGTTACATGAATATTTTATACAAAACTATAGAGAGTATCATTGAAGCAAGGCAAAACACCCTATTTCCTTTGCCTAAGAGGAATGTGCCATGCAGGGTCCAATCTCAATTGGTCACCAGGACCAGAGGTTTAGTCTTCTGAGCTTTTGGACTCATGCTGGAGCGCATCCTCAGGGAACTTCTCTTTAGTAAGATGCATGCTTTGGGTTATTCTATGAGTAGTATTTATGAAGTGCCTAGTTATACGTGCAGTTGTTGATTTGATATTGATGATCAGCTATTACAACATTAGCTATTGTTTCCTTATGCTGCCAAAACTTTAGTTCCTATGTACCTAATAAGCTGGTTGTAAATGAGCAGTCCTGTTGACCAACAAGGGGCCTTTTTCTCAGGTGTCAATCATTCCCCTGGCTATTTTTATCCCTGCTCAGCCAACAATCTCAGTAATTCAAAATTGAATTATGTGCCATATCTGTGTAATTTGTCATCTCTGCAATAGTGGATGTTACATGATGTAGAATCAAGAAAATATTCAGGAAAGAATTTTAGCTAGATAGAAAGAGAGTTAATTGTATAAATGTTGAGTTACTAAGTGAAATTAAAAATGACTTTGCAATACTGATGGTATTAGGTTTTTTTCACTATGCACAGCTAGTCAGAAGATCACTAGTTCATGGAGAATTCCCTACAGATAACGATGTAAATGGATTGTAGCTTCTTTTTGCATCCATCAAAACAGAGAGTTACATATGAGTTGAGAGTGACATTGGTTAAATAGCTTTACTTCAGTCCCTATCTCCTGTCTTCATTGTACAATTATTAGCATTCATTCTGCCTGAGACTACCACAGAAGTCCCACTTGATTTCCAATGTGCTCACTTGTATTATTGTTAGGAAGCAAACAAACAAACAAAAATATGAATGCATAATAGAGTCTGATTACCTTATCCTTTGGGGCTTTGAGAAGACTTGGAAAGATTTTTTAAATCCACTCCCTTTTCTATTGGTGAATTATTATGCTTATTTGTTTTATGTTGTTGTTGTTGTTGTTGTTATTATGTCAGTACAACACAGCAAACAAGATCACTATGCTGGATTTCGTATTTCATCACCAGTCGGGTGCTCCCCAAGCACCTAGGACTGTGTGATGTAGCGGGCGAATTATGTTTGCCGATCCCAGTAAAGCAGCCTTTTGCAATTGACAGATGGAGATTTTGTCAATTCCGATGGTTTTCAAATGTCCACTGAGATCCTTTGGTACTGCGCCCAGCGTGCCAAGTACCACTGGGACCACTTTCACGGGCTTATGCCAGAGTCGTTGCAGCTCGATTGTTAGATCCTCGTATTTCACTAATTTCTCTAGATGCTTCTCCTCAATTCTGCTGTCTCCTGGGATTGCGATGTCGATGATCCATACTTTCTTTTTCTCCACAATCAGGATGTCTGGTGTGTTATGCTTCAGAATTCAGTCAGTCTGAAGTCGGAAGTCCCACAGTAGTTTTGCTTGCTCATTTTCGACCACTTTTTTGGGCTTATGATCCCACCAGTTCTTTGCCAGTGGTAAATGGTAGTTCCGGCACAAGTTCCAGTGGACTTGTGCCGGAACTACTATTATTATTATTATTATTATTATTATTATTATTATTATTATTATTATTATTATTGTTGTTGTTGTTGTTGTTGTTGTTGTTGTTGTTCTCAGGTTCACTAAGAGTTTATGCACTGAAAACAAATTACTTGTGTGTCCACACTTCGCCAATAAAGTATTCTATTCTGTTCTGTTATCATTATTATTTTTATTCTATTCTTATTCTATTCTGCCCTATCATCTACTCTGCTCTCCACTCCACTCTATGTCTTTTCATATACAGTGATACCTTGTCTTACAAACTTAATTGGTTCCGGGACGAGGTTCTTAAGGTGAAAAGTTTGTAAGACGAAACAATGTTTCCCATAGGAATCAATGGAAAAGCGATTAATGCGTGCAAGCCCAAAATTCACCCCTTTTGCCAGCCGAAGCACCCGTTGTTGCACTGCTGGGATTCCCCTGAGGTTCCCCTCCATAGGAAACCCCACCTCTGGACTTCTGTGTTTTTGCAATGCTGGACTTCTGTGTTTTTGCAATGCTGCAGGGGAATCCCAGCATCGCAAAAACAAGTGCTTCGCTGGCAACGGAAGTCTAGAGGTGGGGTTTCCCATGGAGAGGAGCCTCAGGAGAATCCCAGCAGTGCAAAAACGGGTGCTTCTCTGGCAACGGAAGTCCGGAGGCGGGGCATCCCAGCGGCGACGGTGAGTTTGTAAGGTGAAAATAGTTTGTAAGAAGAGGCAAAAAAAATCTTAAACCCCGGGTTTGTATCTCGAAAAGTTTGTATGATGAGGCGTTTGTAAGATGAGGTATCACTGTATTAGTGTTTGTAAATGGGATACCACCACCATGAAACCAATTCTGGACAGGCAGAGACAGGGGTACAAATGATCTTGAAAGGGCCGGTGTTTAGATCAGGAGTAGGGTCATTTCACAATTAATTAATTTTCTTAGGATTTGTTCTTTGACTAATGATTATAGGGATTATGATGATTTATTAGATTATTATAGCCACCCATGCAAAAGACTCTGTATGACTAATAATGTTCTTGACATAAAGTTCTTGGAAAGCACTTCTGGCCAGCATCTTTCTTATGGTGTGGATATGAAGATCAACAGCAAAATGTTCACATGAAAAGGAAACGTAGAAATAAAGAATCAGAACTTTTCTGTTTTAGATGACAGGCAGGTTCAAGAAGGTCTATGCGCAGTGATGTACTAAAGAGAGAAAAAAATACCCCCTCAAAAAGGGCTAAAATCAATCGAAAACCACCAGAACCACTACAGTGATGGAAACAATAGGAATAAGGACTTCTATTTTTCCTACCTTCCAATGATTATGAGTGGTTTACGAATTGTTTTAAAAGATCAAAACAAATCCAATTAAATATAAATATATAAGTACCTATTATATCAAGAACTAGCGGAGAAAGAGGTAAAGGGCTCCATGATAGCATGGGGCCAAAACTTTGGTTATACCATAAACTTGCAGGAATGGGAGAAATTATGGACATCCAATTATAAAATAATGCTATCAGTTCCTTATAGAGAAAATATATATAAAATGTTTTACAGGTGGCATTTGCCACCAACGCGCTTAGCTAAGATGTACCCAAAACTCTCCCCAAAGTGCTGGAAGTGCAAAGTGAAAATAGGTACATATTACCACATGTGGTGGACGTGTTCACTAGCCAAGAAATTTTGGAAAAAAATTAAAAATATGATGGAGGAAATTATAGGGAAAAAATACCACTAAAACCAGAACTCTAAATATAAATATAAGTATAAACATCATCAAATGAAGAGTAAAGATAGTAAACTTAACAAAACCGAGTGAGAACAAAGAGAAACAATTCCCCATAACCTAAAGGGGGCTGCTGTCACCCTCACCAAAAGCCTGGGGCGAAGATGAAGGAGGTCTTCAGACCCTTGTGAAAGACTGGTAGAGTGGAAGGCCTTCAAATCTCATAGAGAACTTCATTTTAGAGAGCAGCCACTGCTGATGGGGTTCCGATAGGTGGCACTGCTTAATTGAAGGAGATAAATAACCCCTTAAATATCCTGTGCCCCCCCTCTCTCTCACACACACAGACCCTCTGGGGGTTGGGAAAGGCCATTTTCGCCCATCCCAGGCTCCTAAAAAGGCTCTGAAGCCTGGGGAGAGCAAAAAACTGGCATGCCATCACATGTCAGGAGTAGGGGGGGGGGGTCACACGCACATGTGTGGCAGGAGTATGGAATTATGGGTGTGGGCATGCATGTGTGCAACCCCCACAGCCTCATTTTGGCACACAAACAGAGGTGGGGTACTGCCCAGACCAGGGTGGGCTGGGAGTGGGGAAGCAGTGGGGTAGCAAAAATAGAGCTCCACCCCAGAGTATTCAATTTGCACTAAAAGATGTTGAAAGAAAATGCAGGGTGTCCTGCATAAGCCACGCTCACAAACCAAAAAAAGTTACACCATCACTGCATTATACTGTTTTAGACAAATGGCTGTCTAATATTTTCTTGAAAACCTCCAGTGTTGGGCCACCCACACAGTGGTGGAATTGAATTTTGTTTTACTATTGGTTCTGCAGGCATAGCTTGATGGACATGGCTTGGCTTGGCGGCTGTGGCAGGGAAAGGATACAGGAAAACTTCAATAAACCAATCAATTACTCTCCACCTAAAAACTAATAATCTGCTCTGTAACAAACAATTTGGATTCAGAAAAAAATTATCCTGCAATCTACAGCTCCTTCACTGCAAAAACATATGGGCAACTCATCTTGATCAAGTAAAATCTATAGATGCAATTTATATTGACTTCTCCAAAGCCTTTGATTCAGTGGTCCATGACAAACTACTTCAAAAATTCAAAGCCTATGGCATCTCAGGATCCTTCCACAGCTGGATTACTGCATTCCTGTCTAACAGGCAAAAAGTGGTTAAAATAGGAAGCTCCATATCCACACCCATCCCTGTTAAAAGCGGTGTCCCCCAAGGTAGCGTACTGGGACCTATGCTCTTCATTCTCTACATCAACGACCTTTGCGATCTCATCACAAGCAACTGTGGTTTTTTTGCAGACAATGTAAAACTCTTCAACACCACTGATAACACAACTACTCTACAAAAAGACCTAGATTCAGTTTCTGACTGGTCCTACACATCGGCAAAAAGAATCAGAACTTCAAATACAAACTTAATAAACAAATTATCACAGATAATCCCCACTCAGTCAAGGACCTCGGAATACTAATAACTAAAGATCTAAGTGACAAAGCCCACTGCAACAACATCGCTAAGAAGGCCTCAAGAGTTGTTAATCTAATCCTACGTAGCTTCTGCTCTGGAAATCTCACACTACTTACCAGAGTTTACAAAACTTTCGCCAGACCCATCCTCAAATACAGCTTATCAGTTTGGAACCCATATCGCACCTCAGACAGTAACACCCTTGAAAATGTTCAAAGATACTTCACAAGAAGAGCCCTTCATTCCTTCATTCGAAACAGAATACCCTACGAAACTAGACTTACAATCCTGGGTCTTGAAAGCTTAGAACTATGATGCCTTAAACATGATCTAAGTATTGCCCACAAGATTATATGTTGCAATGTCCTGCCTGTCAAAGGCTACTGCAGCTTCAACCACAACAACACAAGAGTACACAACAGATTCAAACTTAATATTAACTAAACTTGACTGCAAAAAATATGACTTTAGTAATCGGGTTGTCAAAGCGTGGAACTCATTACCGGACTCTGTAGTATCATCACCTAACCCCCAACATTTTACCCTTAGACTATCCACGGTTGACCTCTCCAGATTCCTAGGAGGTCAGTAAGGGGCGTACATAAGTGCACTAGAGTGCCTTCCATCCCCTGTCCTATAGTCTCTCCTATATCTCATATTTCTTCTCTACTATATCCTCTATAACCTTCATTGTGTATTATTGTGTATTGGACAAAATAAATAAATAAAAATTCCCATCCCATTCTGGGGCCAGCCAGAGGTGGTATTGGCCAGTTTTCTGAACTACTCAAAATGTCTACTACCGGTTCTTAAGAACCTGACAGTACTTGCTGTATTTCACCCCTGTACCCACAACTTCTGAAGGCAAAACGTTCCATACATGTTATGGGAAATTGGCTACTGGAATAATTCATTACCATGAAAGAAAACAGCCAGATGTGTGATGCCTTTCATTCTCTTGTAGACAATTCAAGAAAACACAATGACAACCATGCAGAGCTTCTCCTGTTTGCTTTTAACATTATCTTAATCTATTGTCTGTTGGCCTAATAACTATAGTTTATCAAAGGGATTTCCAGTCGCCCTGGAATCTCTACGCTTCCCCAGTTAAAAGCATCCCAGCAACATCCCTTCCAAAGTAGAATGTAATTAATTTGATATGAATTTCACCTGGGATGTATTTAGTATTCTCTGTTCTCAGCTCTCTAGCTAATGTAATGCTTTCCTTCCAAAATAGAAAATCAATAAAGAAAATCATATACACACACTTCACTTATTCAGCGGAGGAACATACAATATTAAAGGAAATCTCTCCTTGTTTTATGATACCCTTGGTGATTGTATGTTGAAATTCTTGGGGGTGGGGGAAAAGAAATTATTGTGTCAGGAGCACCGCAACACAACAAAACAAAGCTTTGCCTGTATCTGTAGAAATGGTTCAATCGAATAACAGAATGTACAAAGGATAATAATTAGCAAATTGTTGATTAAAAAGTGTCGGACTTCTCCAGGTCCCGTCAACTAGACCAGGTCGTTTGGTGAGGCCCAGAGGGAGAGCCTTCTCTGTGGGGGGCCCGGCCCTCTGGAATTATCTTCCCCCAGAGATTCGTATTGCCCCCACCCTTCTTGCCTTCTGTAAGAGTCTTAAGACTCATTTATGCCACCAGGCTTGGGGATACTAGACCCTTGCCCCCTGGCCAATGAATGTTGCGAGAAAGTGGATTGAGTGAAATGACTGTTTTTATGGTTTGGGGGGATTTTAAAATTTAAATTAATTAATTGGATTAGGATGTTTTATATTGTTTTATTATATGTTGTAAGTCACCCCGAGTCCTCGGAGAAGGATGGCATAGAAATCCAATTAATAAATAATAAATAAATAAATTGTCAACTTGCAAAGCTTTCAAGTTGCCATAAGCAGGGTGGGAGGAGCTGAGGGAGTGGCTGATTGTATGAACTGAAGCTACATTCCTCAAATGTTTCTTTTACTGATTGTGACCTAGGTTACCAGAGTCAGCAGGACGGGGTGTGGGTTTCACCGCCCACAATGTAGTTCATTGGAGAATGTGATTTATGACATGTCCATTGAGGAGGGGGGAACAGGGTCATTAGGGCACATGCGAACAAACTAACCTCACTACTAAGATGGGCAGCCTCCTACCCACATCCTCTTATATTTCTTGGTAACCTAAACTTACCTCATTTAAACTGGACCCTAAACAAATGTACAACTGAAGCCATACACACTCACTTGGACACTGAGCTACAAATATTCCCCTTTGTTGAAATTTGTAGAGTTTTCAAAGATCCCTTATAACAGTGGAGCAATATCTGCTGGCATATGAGCCATTGCCCTAGCTCAGCTCCAATGTGCATATGTGTGCTGTCCAGCTGATTTTTGGCTCGCACAGAGGCTCTGGAAGGGTGTTTTTGGCTTCCAGAGAGCCTCTGGGGGGATGGGGGAGGGTGTTTTTACCCTCCCCTGGCTCCCGGAAAAACTTTGGAGCCTGGGGAGGGTGAAACAACAAGCCTGCTAGGCCCACCAGAAGTTGGGAAGCAGGTCATTTCTGGCTTCCAGAGGGCCTCCAGGGGGTGGGGGAAGCTGTTTTCGCTCTGCTCAGGCATTGAATTATGGGTGTGGGCACTTGCGCATGTGTGATAGCGCACACGCACACTCTTTTGGCACCTGAGGAAAAGAGGTTTACCATCACTGCCTTATAACTATAAAATTCCAACAGAGTTGGAAGGGGCCTTGCAGGTTTTCTAGTCTAACTCAAGGAGATTCAATACCATTTCAGACAAATGATTGTCCCATATCTTCTTAAAAATCTCTAGCAATGCAGTCTCTACAATTTACGAAGGCAAGCTGTTCCACTGGTTGATTGTTCTCACAGTCAGGAAATTTCTCCTTAGTTCTAGGCTGTTCCTCTCTTTGATTAGTTTCCACCCACTGTTTTCACCCACATGCCTTCTGGTACTTTGGAAAATAGGTTGACCTCCTCTTCGACATATTTTCCAAAGACCCAGAAGAAATACCATTGAGAAGAAACAGCATTGCTACTACCCCCCCCCCCCCCATCCACCAATGGTGAGTTTGGTGTGTCACTCCGGGATTGGACCACCGATTGTGCAGTTCTGGTGCGACGGCTCTGGTCGGTCTTTGCCAGTCCATGCGCGCCACCATCTTTTGTATAGTTTTTCACAATTTTCAGCTCTCTGAGCATGCACAGAAGTAAAATTGTCCCTCTGTGCATGCACAGAAGTAAAATCGTGCTGGGACAGCACGCATGTGTGTGTGTAGTGAGCACGCACACACGAAACATTGCGATGCACACACAGTGCACTGGTAGGAAATGGTAAGCAACCCGCCCCTGCCATCTACAGATTCACAAATCACATTGCATTGACCATTTGTAGCAGAGAGATTCTGAGTAGTATTGAACATGTCAGCAGTAATATTATCCCAATGGATGGAATAAGTAAGTAGCTTTTATTACAGTCCCAGGGTAGCAACTTAAATGCCAATACCTAAAATATATAAAGTGCGGGTGTAGAATATATAAGCACTCTGCAGATGATGGTCACATCATCAGTCATCTATCCTCAAGCTTTATTAGGTATCTCACAGAACCTTTCCATTTTTTTAGCCACAATAAGTTGCTTTATCTGATAAAAGGCCAGAACCACAAATATCATTTGAACAACTACGAGGAGCCAATAAAAAGAGGTAAAATCAAATCTTTGTATCTCTCCATTTCTAAAAAAGAATTTAATCATCTAACACAACAAGGCCTATGCAGGAATCCATATATAGATGTTTTAAGAACTAAGCTTTCAAGGTCCTCTCCATAGAAAATCTACAGCTTTGTTTTCCCCTGCTTCCTTTTTAAATCTAAAGCTCTTTGTATTTATTTAATGAATGAATCTGCAAACAACTCATTTCTAAATATAATCCTGAATGGTGATTTTCTGTTTTTAAATCATTCACCCAAAATATATATTCAGATAAAACTGGGCTATGAATCAGCATGGCATCCAAGACCAGTAGGATCCTGCCTTTTGAAAATGTAATAGATTGCTTTCTTTTTCCTCTTGCTTTCTACGCTAATAGTTCCAAACATTTCCATATATATTTATTTGTGCATAATCTAGGAGAAGGTCTGGATGAGAAGCGTACAATTGATGTTATATATTCATTGTTCATGGAAGTTTGCAATGATTATAAACACTGCGTCACCCGTCAAGGTCAGAGTAAGAGCTTGTTCTCTTCCTCCTTTTGATGAGTAATTCTCTATGAACTATACATTCACTATCATGTCTTTGATTTAGTCATCAAATAATATAATAAAATAAAAGGTGATGGTGGACACGGGGAATGTTTTGTCTGTTTGTTTGTTTAAATACTTATTTATTGACCAAGTTTATAGGGCCAATTACCTTGCAAAAATTACTCTGGGAGGCATACAGCAGTGAAGTACTGCACTCTACCCACTGTGCCACCTCGGCTCATACAGTATATATGGTCCTTATTAAAAATGTAAAAAGAATTACCATTTTAGAGTATAAGATGCATGGAATATAAGACCCACCTTAGTTTTGGGGAAGGAAAATAAGAAAAAAGCGGATTGGCAGTTGGCTAGGGCTCCCGGAATACCCTCAATCAGGCAGAGGTGGATTTTAGCAATAGGTTCATTGGTTGCGAGCTCTGTCCTTTGCTCTTTTTTTTCTGCCTCTGAAACTTCCATTTCAGAGGCTTCTTTTCTGGAGCTCCATTTGAGAAACTTTTTTTCTGAAGCTCCATTTGTAAGGCTGGGCAGGGCTACATTCAGAGTATAAGATGCATCCAGATTTTAACCCACTTTTTGGGGGGTGGGTGGGATGCGTCTTCTACTCCAAAAAATATGGTATAATTGAAATATTTAAAAAAAAACTAAGGCAAGGAGAGTGGACATAAGCTGCAATAGGAGAGCCATAAGAGTGGAATATCTTAGTTACTTACTTACGTACTTACGTACTTACTTACTTACTTACTTACTCATTTATTTATTTATTTGACTTCTATGCCTCCCAATCCCGAAAGACTCAGGGTGGCTTACAATAATAATAATATCAATACAAATAGATACAGAACAATAAGAAGAAGTGGAATATAACATCTAAAACTATAAAACACCATAATAAAAAGAGCCCATTAATTATAAAACAGTCATAATCGCATGCATACATTCCATTCATACAGTTACATACATTACTATCATAGATGAGCATACAATATATAATAAGAGAGTAATAAGATTGGAAGGGACCTTAGAGGTCTTTAGTCCAACCTCCTGCTCAAGCAAGAGATCCTATACCAATCCAGACAAAAGGCTGTCTAGTCTCTAATTTATGCACATATTTCCCCAAGTCCATGAATCTTGAGATGAAATTAAAAATTATCTAAAATGAAATCGTCTTCAAGTTAAACCTTATAACTAAAGATTACTGACCCAAACCCTGAAACACTCTTGATAACATATTGATTACACATTAGAAAATGAATGACATTGACTTCGTGGATGGTTTTTTAAAACTCAGATTAAATCTCTAGTAGCCCAAACGCCGACTGGGCTTCACCTTAGTTAATTTCTGAATTCAGAAGAGTTTACCCAGAGCTTGCCATCTGCTGGGAAATTCTAATTGCTTACAAATAATACAACATTCAGGGGCTGTAATCCTATCAGAAGGGTAAAATGGCTCCATAGTTAAAGACCCTGAGCTTGTCAGCTGGAGAGCTTGACAGCCTGGGTGCAAAACCTGAGCTCTGCACAATGAGGTGAGCAATTATTATTTGCCCCAGCTGTTGCCCGCCAAGCAGTTCAAAAGCATGCAAATGCAAGTAGATTAATAGATACCTATTAACCCAACAGGTGGGAAGGTAACTGTTCTGTGCACCTTAGCATATACTCATACTAGCCAGTAGTGGGTTTCACTTACCTTCGCTACTGGTTCGGAACTATAAACGTGCAACTGTGCAGTGCTTCTGCGCATGCGCAGAATCTTCTGAGCATGGACCCAGATCATCTGTGATGACGTCTGGGTGGGTCGGTGCAGTAATGGGCTGCTGCCCCCATTGAGGGGGGAAGACTCAGTGGGGGTAGTAAGTTTATGCACTATTTATTGAATACTTAATCATTTTTATTTTCCTTCCTTCTCTAGTACCTTAGTATGACCTTTAATTACTTTTAAAATAGGAAATAATTAAATAGCATGTTTTTACCCATAAACACTGTAATCATTTTAATCATTATCTGGAACTGAACTTTTATAGCAATTGAAGAAAATTGAGCTACTTGCTTAACCGGGTATCCTACTGTGGGTTCAGTACAAAACCTTAAAATGTTCCTATGTTCCTCAACAAATAATACTGTCTATCATTTGTCCTTTTTGTGGGTATTCAAATAATATGACTTAATCAACTGAAAAAGAGTCCAAGCACCTATTTGAAATCTTATCTTGGTCAGTAAGCCACTCCCACCCAGTCACATGACCTTTAAGCCACCCCCCTGGTCACATGATTGTCAAGTCACTCCCACCTGGTCACATGGCTGGTAAGCTGCTGCTACCCAGTCACATGGTCAACAAACAACACCCACACAATAAGCCATGCCCACAGTGTGATAGTAAAATTTTTTGGCCTTCACTGGGTGGGCGGAGCCTTCTGCCACCACTGAAATGGGGCAAACTAGTAGCAACCCACCACATGACCAATTCAGACAATGTTGGCTTCTTCAGTCAAGATGCAGTGATGAGCACCACATCCTAAAGTCAGACACGAGTGACAGGGAAACCTTCACCTTTATTTAATCCTATCAGATGTGAAGGAAGGGGATTATATAATTATATTTTCTACTACTGAAGCTATCTTTGCTTACATAAATCCAGGGAGAGGCATCTATCTTATTTATACAGAGTTTAGAGACCCAAGACGGTAAAACATGGGGAAGGGTTTTCATTCACACCAATAGGGGAAATGAAGTTTGTTAATGTCAGTCATTGCATAAGGTGAGATAAAGACCACAGCTATCGCAAGCACCTGCTTAAGATGCCCATTTGAGAGCAGACATCTAGCATGTGTATCTTTCCAAATTGTGAGATGTGTGTAAGAGCCAAGCAGTTATAGACTAATAAACCAGTGGTGCTGCCATTTTATTCTTGAATAAGCACATCCACAGAAAGGTAGGCATGGGGACCATTGCAGCTTCGTTTCCTAGAGGTATCGGAAATAATGAGTTGTTCCTTTTCAAATAACGTCAAGCGATCTGGGCATCTTTAATGCAATTATTTCATTGGCTACACACACACACACACACAGACCAAAAAAATATATTGAGGTTTGAGGCAGAGACAGAGCTGTTATAAAATGATTCAAAAGTATTTCAACATTTCCATCAAGATTTGAGACAGAAAGTTCCCTGCATGACCAATTCCACTGGTGTATCTCTTCATTTGGAGAAGGCAACCTGCCATTTTTTCCACTCCATTTAACTCAGCCCAAACATTTCCTTTCCATCACTTGCCATTCAAATCTATGTAAAAGCTCTCCCCGTTTGAGCATTTGGCTGTGAATAAAATACATATTAATTCCCAAGTAATACATTTGTACTGTCAGATAGCATTTCCCTGGAATGCAATTTTCCATCGAGTGAACTTTATTCGCTGCACAGCAAGGTAGATGCACCCACAACAATCTCTTGTCAGATTTATTCATTATCCAAGGCAGTGGGATTTCAGCCACACTAGATGTTTTTGTACTGAGAGTGCCTATTTTATATGGATGTCCTCCTATGTAACATGGTGTTACATAATGGGAACAGAATGAGAAATAACACAATTGTTTGGATTGTCCTTTGGCTTGTGATAAGAAAAGCAATTATTGCACAGACTTTTTATAAGAGAAGGAGAGAGAGCTTTTATATTGAGTCATTATAGCTTTAATGCCTCTGATCTTCACAACTTCCTTGTCTATTCATAGGGATCTCCAATCTACCCTTGGAAATTGATACAATCTACTAGAACCTGAACTCATTTGCTATAGGTTTGAGTTCCAGCGTGTAAGGATATTAAATACACTTAAGAAATTATATTTGAAAACATATCTTGTGAGAGAAAAACACATTGCAAAAGAAAGATACTGGATATACCTAAATGCAATGTTTCATGCTGATTTTATTAGTTCATATTTCATATGAAGGAACCTCTAAGGTTGTGTGGTGGTCTACCCAAGAGATAGCATGGATCATTACTACACTGTATATATTTTAGCAAGAAGGTTGGGGATTCAATATCTATTATCTTTAGGAAGAGCTGGGGAAATTTTTGGAAAGCAGTGTTGACAATCCTAGACTAAATAAACTAATAGTCTGCCGCTACTAGTTTGTAACAAAACATCTACTGTTTACTATCTTCTGTGGTGGTAAAGCATCTGATGCTAAGGAGAATTCCACTCAGAAACCATGAGGAGCCATTGCCAATCATGTCATTGAAGGCAGCAGTGGGTTCTAAATTACCTCATTGCTGGTTCACTTCCTCCCATGTTGTGTAGCTGCGCCGAAATATCCTCAAAAATTCCCTCAAGCCAAAAACAAGATGGCGATGCATGGGCAGTGCTGGAAACTTGGCTTCTGTGGAAAAATTAAAAACAATATTTAAAAAAGGATGGTGGTGCCCCCAGACTGTTTCTTGATGTCATCATGACATCACTAGCGGTTTGCTACCAGTTCAAGCAAACCAGTCCAAACCACGAGGAACATTTCTGGCGATGTTTCAACGAGGTCCCACTCGTCATCTTCAGGCTGGTCCTTTTGTCCTTGTGCCAGGGCCAACACAAGGACAAAAGCACCAGCCTGAAGATGACGAGTGGGACCTCGTCGAAACGTCACCAGAAATCTCTGAAACTTACACGGGAAGAAACCCGAATATGCCATGACTTTCATACCTGTACCCATGAAAATCTACAAAAATACACATATATATGGTACAAGCTGATACAGGAGTTGAGCCCCTGGAGTATATGTTTTTTTTTTTTTTTAATGTCGGATCACCCTGGTATATTGAAGGAATGTCACAGCTCCTTTTTGCCTCTAGGCCCAAACCAGGACCATTTCAAGGCAGTTAATTTATTCATAGCCGACAACTATATTCTGTATGTATCACATGTTTTTGCTGAAATTTTTGAAATTAAGGGAGACTAGGATGGTCCCATTTCGGCCTTGTTCTGGCCTCATCAGCTAGCCACACCATTCCTTACTGGGATTCGATCTGGCAGCCTCTGCCTTGTAAGGCAGAAAATTAGCAGTTGAGCCACCAGACCTGATCCCTCCAGCTCTGTACCAGGGAGGGGCTATATGGTTGTTGGTTTTTTTGTTTGTTTTTATGTCAGATCACCCTGGTATAACGTCATTTTTTATTTTTCACCAAACTCTTAGCAAGGATCTTGCCTTTCAGCCTCTTCAGCAAAATAACTTGTTATCCCAGGTAGAACCATTTTTTAAATAAAAAATATTTATAAAACACTTAAAAACAGAACACATATATAACTATATTAAACAATATAGATGGTTAACAAGAAAAAGAAAAGAAAAGACCCATGAAGGTCTATTCAGTATTTACAATAATTGTTTCCTTTCTCCCCCTTTTGCTATTTCCCCCCCCAATATTTATTTTAATTGTGGTTTATTTGTAATTTCTTCTTCATACTTTCTAAACTTTAATATTGGTTTTCCTCTCTATCCAATTATATAATTCATTCCAGGTTTCGCAATGATCCGTGTCTGATTTGTCCATTATCTCTAATATCAGCCTGTCCATTTCTGCACATATTAGTATTTAAAATATTTTTTTTATTCTGTAGCAGCTTCTGGTTCTACAGTGTTACCTAGATCAAGGGAGCAATCTAATTTTCCTTCCTTCTCATTCTGCAGCTACCTGTTGGAACTCCAGGAGGTGGCTGTGGGGTTTTGTTTTTTGTCCAGATTGTTTAAGTAAATTTATAGGCTACAAAGAAAACAGCAACAACAACCTAGAAAGCAACTTAGAGGCAATGGTACCATAAGGTACAAGATTGACGAGCTAATAATCTGTGTCCATTTCTCTCCAGAAAAATCATCAGCATCAATTATAGTGGCAGCTGTAATTGTGTTGTCTCCTGGCAAGGAAAAGAGTGACACCATTATTGTTCTAAAAAGTCAAGAGGTACCATCCTTAGATGTGACTCTATTCAATATGGGAAAGAGATGAAATACCTCCTCCTAGAAATAGTATGGGTAAGGTAGGGGAAAAAAACTTGTGCCAATGAATACATGTTGTAATTAGTTGTAACTAAATAATTAGCAACAGAAAACACCTTCAGGAAAGAAGTCAGAACTGTCCTACCTATGCCTACCTTGGTAGATTGACCTCACTTAGCATCTATTTATCAGGCATTTTCCAGGTGTCTTATTAAATTCTGTACTGCCAAGATATCCAGGACTTGACATAGCTGTATTTTGCTCGTTTTACTGCAGCAATGGCAACGCAATAGCAATTGCTTAGGAGATTAATTAACTTTTCAAATAATTAAGCAGACAGCGCTGTAATTGAGGTATTGGTTTCATAATTAATTTATCACTTTTCTAGGTCTGAAATCCCTCCAACAATTTTGGTGGAGGAATTAAATGCCACATTATCTCAAATTTAAGTTCTGAGGTGTTATCCATTTCCTAGGTTTTTCTCTATTAGGTCCTTTTTCTTTTCCTCCTTTCTTTCCTTCCTTCCTTCCTTCCTTCCTTCTTTTCTTAGTAGGAGTTTGGAGAGGTTTCCTTTCTATAAGGAAACAAAAATAACAATTGACTATTTCTTTGGCATCTAAGCAAAATGGATTCAATAACCCAGTTAAAGATTTGGCTCTTATACTCTTTGAGAAAGATATCCTTTTGTTACATTAAACTGCTAATTGGTGCTTGCCTTGACTTTTATATATGTCAGCAATTAAGACTGAATTGAGATGCCCTCTTGGTGATTCACAATTGTCAGTCATTCACTATTTTAGCATGCTCCTCAAAGGATATTTTCAATACAGGTATTCCAGTTATGAAATTCTTCCCTGCCCAATTACAACTGACACTGAATATAATTAGCTTCCAGTGTTAATTGAGATATTACACAAAGATCCTTGACAATGAGGTTCACAAAACACAATGTGACTTGCTTCTGATATACAATAACAACAGCAATAGCACTTAGACTTCATAATGGTTTACAAAGAAATAGCAGTAGCCTTCAGATTTATATACAACTTCACAGTGATTTACAGCCCTCTCTAAGCGGTTTACAAAGTTATCATATTGTCCCCGACAATCTGGCTCCCCATTTACTGATCTTTGAAGGATAGAAGGCTGAGTCAACCCTGAGCCGGTTAGGATCGAACTCCTGGCAGTGGGCAGAGTCAGCCTGCAACACTGCATTCTAACTACAGCGCCACCAGGGCTCTTACACGTATGTGAGTAACAAAATTTAATCCCAATGGATTTTGGGAAGCAAATGTGCTGAAACAAAATATGTGAGAATAAATATAATTTCGTAGGAAGGCAGGCAACTTCATTTATTTGTGAAACCTTGGTACGCACATATAACAGCAACACTCCGCGTGCTGCACTGGCTACCGATTAATCTCCAGTCTCAATTCAAGGTGCTGGTTATCACCTATATAGCCCTACATGGCTTAGGGCCTGACTATTTACGGGACCGTCGCCTGCCACATACCTCCCAGAGACCTATTAGGTCGCACAGAATCAGCCTCCTCAGGGTCCTATCGATTAAACAATGTAAATTGGCAGGACCGTGGGGCAGGGCCTTTTCTGTTGCCGCCCCGGCTCTATGGAACCAACTCCCCCACCCCTGATGTTTGCATTGCTCCCATTCTACTGGCTTTTCAAAAAGCTGTTAAAACCTGGTTTTGTTGACAGGCTTGGGGGCCATGAACTTTAACATCAAACATGCTCCAATTATGTTTGCCTGGTATGTATGTTGGTTAGATTGGGGCTTTTGGGGTTTTATAATGGGTTGTTAGGGTTATAATGGGGTTTTAAATTTCCTGTTGATGTTCGACTTCTTTTTATGATTGTACTATTGTATTATTTTTTATTGTTGTAAGCTGCCCTGAGTCCTACAGAACTGAGCGGCATAGAAGTGGATTAAATTAAAAAATTAAGTTAAGTTAAGTTAAGTTAAGTTAAGTTAAGTTAAGTTAAGTTAAGTTAAGTTAAGTTAAGTTAAGTTAAGTTAAATTAAATTAAATTAAATTAAATTAAATTAAATTAAATTAAATTAAATTAAATTAAATTAAATTAAATTAAATTAAATTAAATTAAATTAAATTATTAAATTAAATTATTTATTTGATTTTAATGCCATCCTTTTCCTTAGACTCAGGGTGGCTTACAACATGTTAGCAATAGCACTTTTCTTAACAGAGCCAGCATATTGCCCTCACAATCTGGGTCCTCCTGAACTAATTAAATTAAATGCAAGGAAGGTATCTTCAATTAAAAAAAAAAAAAGACCCAGAAATTGGCAGCAAGCACAGAGAGGCCTGTTGTCTTGTCCCTGTCCCATGTAACTTACAAGAAAGGAGGGTGGACCTCAACAGCCCCTCTCTAGATATGTGAACCAAAGAGACAGATTCAATTCCAGCAGATTGAGTTCCTGGTATATTGCAGAACTGTGCTATCTAGGGGTGCGAAATGACCAATCACCAGTTTGAATTGAGCACGGGAACGTACTGGAGAGCAATGAAAGAACATCACAATTACCATGTTTAGTGTAACTGGGGGTGGTAACATCAGCTGCTAAATATTATACCAGTTGCAGGTTCTCGCTTATCTCCAATGAAAGTCTCTCACAGGAGAAAACTGTGCATTATTAAATCAGTTTCGCTCGATTAGGCAAACTGGTTGGGCATGATAAAAATTATACTCCAGTGTGTACGGGGAAAATCTTTTATATGAGCTTTCTCTTAAGAAAATGAAGGTTACTTGCATAAAAGGCTTGACAACACGTGCAGCACTGGAATATATATCAAAATCACAAATAAAATAAAATAGCTGGCAACCTAAATCTGTTTTTAAAAGGTCAACCTCTAAAATAACTTCTGCTTCAATTTCACAGGCATTTCATATAAACGGAAAGTCCAATGTATCAAGATGGTAAATGAAGCTCTCTCATACGTTGCTTTAAAAAGTTGACCTAAAAACCATCAAATAAAACAAAGCGAAACCCATTAAAAAAGCAAATCAAAACTCCTAAAATTCCAGTTTTGTGAAATCAGCAAGATAAAATTAGCAGCGCTAAGAATAAAAGCCAGAACAATCATTGAACAACACAGATGCATACAGACATCTAAATGCAAATTCCATGCCTTTAAAAGGAAACTAGCTTTACATGGCTTCAAATAAGAGGTGAAATCCAGCTAGTTCTAACAGGTTATGGAGAACCGATAGTGGAAATTTTGAGTAGTTTGGAGAGCTAGCAAATACCACCTCTGGCTGGCTCCAGAGTGGGGTGTGGATAGAGATTTTGCAGTATCCTTCCCCCAGGAGTGGGGAGGGAATGGGGGTTTTGCAGTATCCTTCCCATGCCATGCCCACAAGGTCAAACTATGCCCATCAAGTCTTGGCCACATAACCAGTAGCAAAAAAAATTGCATTTCACTATGTTGTGGTTAGCTCTGGCCCAGCTCCTGCCCCAAGGACTGTGGATGTGGGGGAGACATCCACATGCTGCAGGTCTGTTTTGCCCCCGGTGGAATCTGCTGATGAAGGCTCCTCTGACCAAGGAGACATGAGTGACAGGGAGGAGGAGAGTGTGGCAGACAGCTCAGAAGGATATCAATTATCTAGGTCCTCCTTGGATTCAGAACAAGAGTTAAGGATACGGAGAGCGATGCATAGGCAACAACAACTGAGAGATTATTATCAAAGAAAATGAGGCCACCTGTGGTTGGGTGGGGCTGTGGTAATTAGTGAGGCTGCTATAAATAGCAACCTGTGGGTTTGGCCATTGTGGAGGATTATCTGATCCTTGTGTTTCGTGACTGCTTTACTGACTTTGACCTTTTGTGTGCTGATTTTTCCCCACTTTGAAACTAAACCAGAGCAAAGTGTGTTTCACTTTGTGAAAGAAGGACTGTGAATTGCCTCACAGCTGCAAGCTAAGTATCACAGAACTGATAAGGGACTTGTACAAATTACCAGTTTGTTTGGAGACAAGTGCTCTTTGCTATACCAAAAGAGGGCTTAGTTTAAGTGAATTTTCATTATAAAGAACATTGTTTTGAATTTTCAAATGTGTGTGTGTCTGAAATTGTATCTGTGCATTTTTGGGAGGATTCTACCAGAGAGCTCGACAGAACACACTACTGCTTCAAATTATTTTTACATGCTACATCTCATCTATAGCAATACACGAACCCTGCTTTGAAGGCAGGCAACATTCTGCATGTCATCTAAGAAGACTGTAACATGGGGTTCAACGTTGACCCAAGTCAATTGTCTCATGGGTGACAACCCCTGCACAACCTGATGTGCTACAGCCAATATATCCCCCTGCTCCAAAAGTCTTTTGTTTTTCAAAGACTTTCAAAGACTTCAAAAAAGGATTTAAGCATCATTCAATTCAAATGTGACGTTGGATGGCTGAAATGGCTTACATGGGCATGGTTTAAGATGGGAACCATCAAGAAAGAAACGGAAGGTTTAATACTCACTGCTCAAGAACAAGCACTATAAAGTAATGCCATGAAAGCAAAGATACAAAAATCCCCTGATAATCCAAACTTCTGGTTTTGCAATGGCAAAGTCGAAATTGTTTCATATTTAATATGTGAATGCAGCAAAGTTGCCCAAACTGATTACAAAGCTATAAACAAGCGAGTTGCTAAATTAATTCGCTGGTCATTATGCAAAAAATACAACTTACATGTATCCAAAAAGTCATAGGAACATAAAGTGGAAAAAGTTATTGAAAATGAGAAGGTGAAGATCTTGTGGGACTTTTGAATACAGATGGATCGTCATTTAGAACACGACACAGCAGATATCATAGTTGTTGAAAACTGAAATGTACAAATTATTGATATCACAGTACCAGGAGATGCCAGAGTCGAAGAAAAAGAACTGGAAAAAATCATGAAATATTGCGACCTGGCCATCAAAAGTATGAGATTATGGATGAAACATATAATAGTGATACCCATTGTCATTGGGGCACTTCGTACCATGTCCAATACTGTGATTTTATAAAATACACCAATAAATTGCAGCTTCCTGCAATTACATCAGTGGAATTGCAAAATACTGCGCTACTTGGAACATCATACATCATAAGAAGGTAGGAAAGTCTAAGACGCCTGGCAGCAACCCATATCAACCGTATCAACGGAGTTAGCCGTTCCAGGGGAACGAGGGATCGTTGCTTAATAACGATCTCTTGTTCTGGCTCCGTGAGCCCAATCTTGGGTACTGGTGATGAGTGTAACTCTGGCCCTGGGCTCAGGTTGCTGCTGCTTAATGCCAGGTCGGTGGTAAATAAAGCTCTCCTCATCCGGGATCTTATCCTGGATGAGGAAGCCGACCTGGCATGTATTACTGAAACCTGGCTGGGCCCAGAGGGAGGTGTCCCTCTCTCTGAAATTTGCCCAGCCGGGTTTCAGCTATGGCATCAACCTCGACCCCAGGGAAGGGGGGAAGGAGTGGCTATTATAGCCAGGGAGAGCTTTTGCCTACGTAGACTCATTGCTCCGGAAATTGCGGGTTGCGAGTCACTCTTGATGAAGTTGGACTTAGGGGTTCAGGTGGGCTTATTTCTCACGTACCTGCCTCCCAGCTGCGTGTCAAAAGCCCTGCCTGTGCTACTCGAGGAGGTAGCTGGCTAGGCGGTGGAGTTCCCCGGACTTATTGTCCTGGGGGACTTCAACCTGCCGTCACTCGGCGAAACCTCTGGGTTGGCACAGGAGTTCATGGCCACCATGACAGCCATGGACCTGACTCAAGTAGTACAGGGTCCGACTCACGAGGGAGGGCACGCACCTGACATGGTATTCCTTTCCGAGCAATTGAGTAATGGTCTGAGACTAAGGGGCTTAGAAGCATTGCCTTTGTCATGGTCAGACCATTTTCTACTACGGCTTGACTTCCTGGCTCCAATCCTTCCCCGCAGGGAGGCGGAACTAATTAAGATGTTCCGCCCCAGACGTCTGATGGACCCAGAGTGCTTTCAGACGGTGCTTTGAGTTATTCCAGAGGCACGCGTCCACAGTTTGGCGGAATCTCTTGCGGAAGCCTGGAACAAGGCTGCAGCGGAGGCTCTTGACCGGATTGCGCCTTTGTGACCTCTCCGTGGCGCTAGACCCCGTAGAGCTCCATGGTTCAACGAGGAGCTCCGGGAGTTGAAACGCCAGAAGAGACGTCTAGAGAAGCGATGGAGGAAGAGTAGGTCTGAATCTGATCGAACACTTGTAAGAGCTTTTATTAAGACTTACAAAGTGGCGCTCAAGGCGGCAAGATGCGTGTACCATGCCGCCTTGATTGCATCAGTGGAGTCCCGCCCGGCCGCTCTGTTTAGGGTGACCCGCTCCCTTCTTAATCAGGGGGGAGTTGGGTAGCCCTTGCAGAGCAGTTCCGAGGATTTTAACACGTTTTTCGCTGATAAAATCGCTCAGATCCGGGCCGACCTCGACTCCAATTGGAAAACAAGTCGACTGACAATGAGTCAGTCGAGGTGACTGGGGCACGTACTTGTCCACCTTTCTGGGAAGAGTTTGATCTGGTGACACCTGATGAAGTAGACAAGGCCATTGGATCTGTGAGTTCCGCCACCTGTTTACTGGATCCGTGTCCCTCCTGGTTGGTCTCGGCCAGCAGGGAGGTGACACGGAGCTGGGTCCAGGAGATTACCAACACTTCCTTGGGGAGGGGAGTTTTTCCAACACTCTATAAAGAGGCGCTCGTGCGCCCCCTCCTCAAGAAGCCTTCCCTGGACCCAGCGGTACTTAATAACTATCACCCAGTCTCCAACCTTCCCTTTATGGGGAAGGTTGTTGAGAAGGTGGTGGCGCTCCAGCTCCAACGGTCCTTGGAAGAAGCCGATTATCTAGGTCCCCAGCAGTCGGGTTTCAGGCCCGGTTACAGCACGGAAACTGCTTTGGTCGCGTTGATGGATGATCTCTGGTGGGCCCGGGACAGAGGTTTATCCTTGACCTCTCAGTGGCTTTCGATACCATCGACCATGGTATCCTTCTGCACCGGCTGGAGGGTTTGGGAGTGGGAGGCACTGTTCTTCAGTGGTTTTCCTCCTACCTCTTCGGTCGGTCGCAGTCGGTGTTAGTGGGGGGTCAGAGGTCGACTCCGAGGTCTCTCCCTTGTGGGGTGCCTCAGGGGTCGGTCCTCTCCCCCCTGCTATTTAATATCTACATGAAACCGCTGGGTGAGATCATCCAAGGGCATGGGGTGAGGTATCATCAGTACGCTGATGATACCCAGCTTTACATCTCCATCCCATGTCCAGTCAACGAAGCAGCAGAAGTGATGTGCCGGTGTCTGGAGGCTGTTGGGGCCTGGATGGGTGTCAACAGACTCAAACTCAACCCGGATAAGATGGAGTGGCTGTGGGTTTTGCCTCCCAAGGACAATTCCATCTGTCCATCCATTACCTTGGGGGGGAATTATTGACCCCCTCGGAGATGGTCCGCAACTTGGGCATCCTCCTCGATCCACAGCTCACTTTAGAGAACCATCTTTCAGCTGTGGCGAGGGGGGCGTTTGCCCAGGTTCGCCTGGTGCACCAGTTGCGGCCTTATCTGGACCCGGACTCATTGCTCACAGTCACTCATGCCCTCATCACCTAGAGGTTCGACTACTGTAATGCTCTCTACATGGGGCTACCTCTGAAAAGTGTTTGGAAACTTCAGATCGTGCAGAATGCAGCTGCGAGAGCAGTCATGGGCTTACCTAGGTATGCCCATGTTTCGCCATCACTCCATAGTCTGCATTGGCTGCCGATCAATTTCCGGTCACAATTCAAAGTGTTGGTTATGACCTTTAAAGCCCTTCATGGCACTGGACCAGAATATCTCCGAGACCGCCTCCTGCCGCACGAATCCCAGTGACCGATTAGGTCCCACAGAGTGGGCCTTCTCCGGGTCCCGTCAACTAAACAATGTCGGTTGGCGGGCCCCAGGGGAAGAGCCTTCTCTGTGGCGGCCCCAACTCTCTGGAACCAACTCCCCCCAGAGATTAGAACTGCCCCTACTCTCCCTGCCTTCCGTAAACTCCTTAAAACCCACCTTTGCCGTCAGGCATGGGGGAACTAAAACACCTCCCCCGGACATGTACAATTTATGCATGGTATGTTTGTGTGTGTGTGTGTTAGTATATTGGGGTTCTTTTTAAACTTTTTAAATATTTAAATTTATTTGGATTTGTTACGATTTGTTGTGTCTTGTTGTGAGCCACCCCGAGTCTGCGGAGAGGGGCAGCATACAAATCTAAATAATAAATAAATAAATAAATTAGCACCAGTCAGTGGTATTTGTGATGCATTTCTGAATGTTCAGTTGACTGAGATTTCATATTTAATGAATAAAAGAGATAATAATAAGGGAAGAGGGAGGAGGAAGGAGGGGGAGGAAAAGAAGAAGGAGGAGGAGGAGGAGAAGGAGAAGAAGAGGAAGAGGCAGGAGAAGGAGATCTGTTCATAGTAATGAGTCTCAGGATTTGGGGTTATTATTAATAAATTTATTTATTTATTATGACGTTCGGGGGAAAAAAACTGTTCTTGTGTCTAGTTGTCTTGGTGTGCAGTGCTCTATAGCATCGTTTTGAGGGTAGGATTTGAAACAGTTTATGTCCAAGATGCGAGGGGTCAGTCAATATTTTCACCGCCCTCTTTTTGATTTGTGGGGAGAGGAAGAAGGAATTAAAGGCACCTCATATTTACTGAAGTCAGCATTCCAAGTAGGACATCCTTGGTTTTTCTCTTTGCTCACAAGGTTCCTTTTTCTCCTTAATTTAAAAAGCAGGTGCTTGGGAAATAAAATGGCCCCCTCTGCCGCTTGTCTATTGCACTCAGCAGGACTGGCATTCACTCGTGAACCCCTGCATCAAAGACAAATGAATCAACTCCATCCCTTATAAATAGTTCCCCATTAAATTCCCGACAGCAAGAACTTAGGAAGACAATGGGCTCTGGGTGACTCTTTCTGCATATAGCAGTTCGTGGGCTTCACTCCAATTAGCCCCAAAGATAATTGTAATGATAACACTGTTTAAAAAATATCTAATGTTTTATTCAATATTGTGGCAAGTTTCAATTACTCCCAATTATAATTCAACAGCTTTCTATTTAAAACAAGTATTGTTCTTTACAACTGTGTTTGAAGTTAAATAAAATGTCTGATATTATTCATCATGGGGCTGCGTTGCGTTGTCTCATTTCACTCCCTTTCTCAGGGTTCTCAACTTATTCCTTTAGAGTTTGGTTTGTTATTAAGTTTGCCCAAGTTTTCATTAACCCTTTGGGACAAGCGTTTTGCTTGAGTGGAATAAAGATATTCCCCTCCAAATTTGTGGATAATCAGAATCAATTTAATCCATTCAAAATTAATCAGATTCAACAATGGGGATATCTGAAAGCATTTCCACTGCGAATCTGCAGCTTCTTTTTTTAACAAATTGTTGGCACACTGAGATAAAGAGACCCTGCTTGGCTTGACTTGTTTTGGATTGGCTTGCAAATTCTAAGGAGAGTTTATTTATTTATTTATTTGTTTGTTTGTTTTGTCAAGTGTGTATTGGTGGTATACAGAGATATAATAATATTTATATACATGATACTAGTAAAAGAAAAAACAGTAAGACAGGGGATGGAAGGCATGGTGATATGCTGGTCGGCATTGGCTGCCGATCAGTTTCCGGTCACAATTCAAAGTATTGGTCATGACCTTTAAAGCCCTTCGTGGCATTGGACCAGAGTACCTCCGGAACTGCCTGCTACCGCACAAATCCCAGCGGCCGATAAGGTCCCACAGAGTTGGCCTTCTCCGCTCCCGTTGACTAAACAATGTCATCTGGCGGGCCCCAGGGGAAGAGCCTTCTCTGTGGCGGCCCCGGCCCTCTGGAATCAACTCCCTCCAGAGATTAGAACTGCTCCCACCCTCCTTGTCTTCCGTAAACTACTTAAGACCCACCTATACCGCCAGGCATGGGGGATTTGAGACATCTTTCCCCCAGGCTTATTATAATTTATGTTTGGTATGTATGTGCTGTTTGGTTTTTAATTCTGATAGGGTTTTTAGTTTTTTAATATTAGATTTGTGTCATTATAATATTGTTTTTATCATTGTTGTGAGCCGCCCCGAGTCTTCGGAGAGGGGCGGCATACAAATCTAATAAATTATTATTATTATTATTATTATTATTATTATTATTATTATTATTATTATGCATGACCCTCACTGACCTGCATGTGCAGGAAGTGAAATCTCAGGTGAGGAGGCTCATGCGCAAGAGAATTTCACCAATTTTGGGTGGGTTTTTTTGCTTCCGTGCATGTGCGGAAGCAAAGAAATCACCGAAAATTGGTGAAATCTCATGCACATGAGCGTCCTTTTGTAAGATTTCACTTCCTGTGCATGTGCAGAAGCCGAATCTTGCGCCAGCGTCTGCACTGGTCACCGGGAGCACACCGGAATGTGGAGTTTGCTGCCTTCAAAAGAGACAGCAATAACTCTTCCATTCAGTCAGAACTGAAGAAGCTTCTTGGATGAAAAGTGAAGCACCTTCGAAGGAAAAACAAAAACAAAAGTCCAGTTGCCTTTTGCAAAGGCACCTGTGGGACCACCAGGACCGGAATGACTGAGAATCCCCACGGATATTAAAGTAAAGCTTTTGGAAAAGCCATTTTTTAAAAGAGCAATAAATTGAGTGCGTATAAGTAAAGTATCCTTGAATTGTTAATCAGTGCAGATAAAGAACCAAAGGCGGTGTCTGGAGCATTGTAGGGATGTAGAAGAACAAAGGATGATTTTGAAGGAGAGATATTGTGAATGTTGTTGATGTAAGCTTGTTTTAGCTGTGTTCCCTTTTCTTTTTCTTATCTCAGGTGTCTAATTTTCCCTTGAATTATCATTTCTTTTCCACAGTCCGCATCGCACTGCTTACCTTGAAAAGAAATATCGTAATGAGTATTTACATATGCACATAATAATCATAGGCGGTTGCCGTGTATTTGTCAAATATAAATAGAGAGGGTTTAACAGCTTATGCCACCTCCATAGGGTTAGAGATTCTGATTTCCATTTGTCTTACAAGGTGAGAAGCAAGAGGGGGGAAGAGGGAGGCAAAGAGATTCCAGGGATCAGTCCGGGACTTGCAACTGAGGTTCTTAGTTTTAATAAGTGGCCTGCTAAGCTAAACTTTGATTCTTAGAGAACAGTTCTTGGGCTTCACAGAGGTCCTTGCCTCCATTGTTCTTTCTGCACCAGCTCAGGAAGCTCAAACTACCCAAGGAGCTGCTGATCCAGCTCTACAGAGGAATCATTGAGTCTGTCATCTGCACTTCTATAACTGTCTGGTTCAGTTCTGCAACCCAACAAGACCGACACAGACTTCAGAGGATAATCAGAACTGTAGAAAAAAGCAATTACTGCCAACCTGCCTTCCATTGAGAACCTGTATACCCCCCAAGTCAAAAAGAGGGCTGGATCTCACATCCTGGACGCAAACTGCTTCAACTCCTACCCTCAAAATGACACTACACAACACTGCACACAAAGACAACTAGACACGAGAACAGTTTTTTTCCCTGAATGTCATCACTCTGCTAAACAAATAATTCCCTCATCACTGTCAAATTATTCACTAAGGCTGCATTATTATTAGACTTCTCATTGTTCCCATCACCCATCTCCTCCCACTTATGATTATATGACTGTAACCTGTTGCTTGTATCCTTACAATTTATATTAATATTGATTGTTTCCTGATTACTTATTTGTATCCTATGACAATCATTAAGTATTGTTAATTATTATATATTATTATTATTATTATTATTATTATTATTATTATTATTGTTATTATTGTACCTCATTATTCTTGACAAATGTATCTTTTATGAGAGCAAGTCCACCAAAGACAAATTCCTTGTATGCCCAATCACACTTGGCCAATAAAGAATTCTATTCTATTCTATTCTATTCTATCCTATTCCATTCCATTCCATTCCACAGAAGTGGGTGCTTTATCACTGGAGGTTTTTAAGAAGAAATTGGACAACCATTTGTCTGAAATGGTACAGGATCTCCTGCTAGAACAGGGGGATTGACCAGAAGACCTCCAACTGTGCTACTCCATTCTGTTAAAAACAGGGAACTGTGTCCACTTCCATTTTCTTCCCCAGGGGCGGATATATGATATAGATTCTGCAAACCAAATCCCTTGTTCTAAAGAGTGAGCAAATGCCTTCCAATCACATTAAAATAAAGGCATAATTGAGAGAGGGATCTTAAAGCAATATTCTCCTAGCTTTTTCTCATTTACCAATCTGGAAAGTTAATTCCATGCATGAAATATCAAGGATTAGAAGGAAGTAGCAGACTGGATATTCAATATTTTTTTTTTCTTTCCTGCAACTTGTGGTTAAATTCAGTGACGATTGTAAGCAAAGATGCCATTCAGATTGTTCAAAACCAGGCATGATCCCCCTCCCAATACTAGAGGGAATGAGCTCTCCTTTGAATAAAAAGATTTATCCCATCAAGTAATAAAATAAGGAGTTGACAGACACTCTTGTTACTGCTCTTATCCTTAAAGATATCATCATTCTTGATAGAAACTCTTCTTCACAAAATTTACCAATCTTGCTCAACAGCTCACCAAATCCTGCAGATGAGGAACAGCCTTTCTCCAGTGAAACCTCTGGCTAAAGCAATGTTTCTCAATTATTTTCTGTTACCCCCCACTCCCCCAAGAAGAAGTAAACATTTCATGTGCCCCCAACTCTCCGCAGGGATGATTGTTTGTAATATTCAGCACATTTTCGCTGAAAAACGTCAAGCGGCTTGTCAGAGTGATTGGGGTATAAAATGAAATGTGTAATCTGTAAAAGTATAATGTGGAGTGTAATGTGTTTAAGTGATGCCTTAATTTATTTGGCTTCATGCTGTCTGCTGTCAACATTTTTAGACACGTAAACATACTGGTCTTTCTTCATCTCCCACCGTAGTCATAATGAAGCCAGGCGCTACATACACTTCATCATAGTTTCTCATCTTAGCCTTTGGGAGACTTACGTTTGTCTCCTTCTCTCCATCTCTCTCCTCCTTTCTTTTCATCCCTGTTAAATATTTTTTCCATGGTGTTTGTTATATGCACTTCATATCTCCTACTCTGTGCTGTGTGCTATTGTTTGGTGCAAAAAAACCCATATTTCTTGTTGTGTTTAGCTCTGGCCCAGCTCCTGCCCCAAGGAATGTGGAGGTGGATGTGGGGAAAACATCCCCATGCCACAGGCCTGTTTTGCTCCCAACAGAATCTGCCAGTGAATTATCCTCTGATGAAGGAAGTGTGGGTGACATGGAAGAAGGGGGTTTGGCAGACAACTCAGGAGGAGATCAATCATCTTTATCTTCGCTGGATTCAGATCAGGAATGTATGACAGACCCACGCATGCATAGAGTTATGCATAGGAGAGAACAACTGAAGAAATATTACAGGAGATAAGAGAGGCCACCTGTGTTTGGGTGGGACTCCAGTAATTAGAGCTGCTGATAAAAGATCAGTGTGCTGACTTGGCTGTTGTGGAAGATTAACTGATTGTAGTTCATCAAGGTGAATTGTTGTTTCCTGATTGTATTCAAGACTATGTTTGGATTCCTGGACTCCTGGACTTTGGATTATACTTCATTATGAGTGTTTATCACTGTTTGAACAACAGTAGCTGTGAGCCAATTTCACAGTTACTGAGTTAATAATTGGACTTCGTTCTTGTATTGTATTCCAACTGTGCCTTGTTGCTACAAGATTTTTTCTTCTCTTCTGTTGATAAAGAACATTTATTTGCCTTCTATCGTGTGTGTGTCTGTTTGGACTAATTCTGCTGTAATTAAGGGTGGTTGGCATATGGCGGCAGAACACTCCTTGCGGCAAAAAAGCACGTTCCCCGGGGTCACGCCCCCCCCAGCATCACTCCGTGCTCCCCCAGGGGGACCTGCCCCATTATTTGAGAAACACTGGGCTAAAGGGAAGAGAGCCATGCTAGGGGACATAAAGAGCCACCCCAGCATAGAGTCTGTTTGAGGGAGGAAATCATGGGTGGGTTCTACTTAACTTCCCTACCAGTTCACATGGCATCGAAAGCAGTGTTCCCTCTAATTTTTTGGGGGGGGTGGGCGGAAAAGTATAGTGTCTGAGCGGCAGTCCCTTTGGGACTGGGCGGCACAGAAATATTAACTAACTAACTAACTAACTAACTAACTAAATAAATAAATAAATAAACAAATAAACAAATAAACAAATAAACAAACAAACAAATAAAAAGCCCACCCTGTTTTGCCTCAGAGAATTTCAAAATAAAATACTGTACTGTGTATCTATAACAGTGAGCTCATAATAGGGCAACTCTATCAATATCAAAATGCCACTTTAATAGTTGAGCTAGTTTCAAACTAGATTTTGATTTTCTTTCTCTCTTCCTTACTCCCATTCTTTTTCTTTCTCTTTTCCTTCCTCTCTTTTTTCTATCTGTTTCTCTCTCTTCCTCTCTTCCTCTCTCTCTCTTTCCCTCTCACTCTTTCCCTCTCGGCTTCTGGGCAGGTTTGGAAAACTCTTGAGTTGATGATGATTTTTAAGTGAGCGATTGCTCACTGCTCAGCTTAGAGGGAACTATGATCGAAAGTACATTTTTTGCGCACACGGGTTCGCCTCACTCACACACGTGCCTACATCATATTGGGTAAATGATTTTCTGCCGGGTATGTGTAGCTTCCTCATTAAAGAAGAACTAGGGGTGACAGGATAGCTGTGTTCCAATATGTAAGGGGTTGCCACAAAGAAGAGAGGATCTACCCATTCTCCAAAACACCTGAGGGCAGGACAAGAAGCCACGAATGGAAACTAATCCAGGAGAGAACAAACTTAGAACTAAGGAGGAATTCCCTGACAATGAGAACCATTTATCAGTAGAACAACTTTCCTTCAGAAATTGTGTTTGCTCTATCACCAGAGATTTGATAATAAGAGGTTGGACAATCATTGGTCTGAAATGGTATAGGGCAGTGATGACAAATGGTATAGCGCCATAGGTGGCAGGCTGAGTCATATCTGCTGGCATGTGAGCTGACATCCTAGCTTAGCTCCAATGTGCATGTGTGTACTGGCCAGCTGATTTTTGGCTTGCCTGGAGGCTCTGGGAGGGCATCGGCTTCCTGAGAGTCTCTGAGGGGATGTGGGAGGGCATTTTTGCCTCTGGAGCATGAGGAGGGCAAAAATGGGCCTAACAGGTCCCCCAGAGTATGGGAAATGGGCTTTTTCAGACCTTCAGAGGTCCTCTGGGTGGCAGGGGATGCAATTTTGATCATCTCCAGGCATTGAATTATGGGTATGGGTACTCACACATGCATGATAGCAAATGCATACACGCTTTTGGCTACCAAGGAAAAAAAGTTTCGCCTTCAACTAGTAGAAGGTCTCCTGCTCTAGCAGGGGTGGCAGGACTAGAAGATCTCCAAGGTCCCTCTCAACTCTATTATTCTGGGAAAAATCTGAAATTCTGCTCACAATAACCAAATTCCACTTCATTTCTTCCTTCCTACCTTTAGGCTTAGAGCTGGAGAGGTGGACAGATCACTATCCTTCGTCATAATAAGAAGTTTGAGAAAGAGAAGACTTTGGTGTTATCCGTTTGGAGTTGAAAAATCAGGCCAGAGAAAACATCCTTAATATCTTAAAACCCTTTGCCCCAAATATTATTTCAGAAATGGAAGAAGATGAAGTTAACTGCAACTGAGAAGGAATAAGTCACCCACACGGTTGCTTTCCTCTCTACTGAGATTAACCTTCCTTTGTTAGCTCCTTCCTGTGAGCTCTTGGGATTCTCCTCCCCAGATCCAATATCCGTCCACACTGGAGCTGTGTTGAGATTGCTCTGCTGCTGTGGTGACATGATTAAAGAATTAACTACTTCACTATTAGTCCATTCAGCTCATTCCCATCAAAAGCAATTAATGTGGATTACATATATTTTGCAGGAAAAATATCTTTCATTTCACATTTGCAATGACTCCAGGGAGGATTAACAAGCCCAACTGAATAAAATAATATGCATAAATTAGGTCACATATGACCGATAAATTTATATCCAGAAAAGTGCTCCCAGAATCTTAGTGGCATAGCATGTCTTACACGGCACTAGCAAAAACCTAATACCTTTGATCTACTTATTTAGTTTCATCCCTCAGAACTTACTGATGTTCTGACATATATTTCTTCTTTATTATTGCCTAGGGAAACGGCATGTGTTATGAAACAGAGAGACGTATTTATATATAAAATCTTTACGCACTGGAATTATTCTATACTTTCAAAAGGATCGGTGAGAACAACATTCCTAATTTATTAAACCTAGATTTGAAAGCATCCTTAGCAACTTCATTTCCCGTGGGCCTGTCATAATACTAGTGCAGATTAGTCCTCAACTTACAACATTTTGTTTAGTGACATTCAAAATCACAATGGCGCTGGAAAAAAGTGACCACTGAGCGGTTTTCACATTTAGGACTGTGGCACCAGAGGTGTGTTCATACTGCTTCTAACCAGATCTATAGAACTGGTAGTAAACCAATGGTGATGTCACAGAGCCAGTTCTGTATCATCGGGGGCACTTGGTACCATGTCCAAGAACACAAAAAAATCAAGAAATTGCAGCTTCCTGCATTAACACCAGTGGTACTGCAAAGAAACTGTGCTACTCAGAACATCATATATTTTAAGAAGATAGTTGGTTGATACCTTGGGACACTGGCGGTAACCCAGACAGTGGTATCTGTGACACTTTTTAAAATGTTCAATTGACTGAGTTTCATGTTTAAATAATAATAATAATAATAATAATAATAATAATAATAATAATAATATACCAGGTGTAGTTGATATCAGGATCTTAAAATCGAACTACAACGACTCTGGTATAAACTGTTCTGCCTGACTGGCTCAAGCAATGCGTAACAGTCCAAGGAAAAGAAATCAAACACACACGTGCTCTGCTAATCAGCAAACTTGTATTAGATAAACAAAAAAGGTTTACTCAAAAACTGTTCTTAGTGTCCGAAAACAATGAGAGTGCAAGGATTACTTCTGCCGCATACAAAAACACAGGAAAAAGCAAACAAAGACAACCTGGAATGAGCAAAGACGTTTCAGGAGTCCTTTTGAATCTTTGGAGCAAATAGCAAGTCCCAGAGTTTTCACCTCCCACTTGTCTGAAAAGGCTGGGTTGAAAACTCTAACGGAACGGAACAGAAACTTCAGAGCAGGAACCACAAAATAACACAGAGAAACAGCTACAGTTTGCCTTGGCCTTTGTTCCCTTTTATCCCTTTAGCCCTCATTAAGGGAACCACACCCAGCCCTCAGTATAAGAACCACACCCAGCCCAGGTGCTCCTATAATGACTTGTAATACTCCTTAAAGCGATCCCTTCTTTGCATAGCTCTTCGGCTACGCAGATCAATATATTGATCTGCAGAAGAACCCAGGGACGAAAGACTGTCTGAGGGACTGCATGCCAAATCCCCTGGGCTGTCTGCTGAATCCTGCGTCCCAGTGGCCTCGTCCTCTTGGCTGTCTGCCACGTCTTCCTGGCTGTCTGCCACATCTTCCTGGATGTCAGCTAGGCTTTCACATTCACTTTGTGCCGCATCTCTCCCATCTGTGGGAGCAACGGCTGGCCCAGGCCCAAACACAACATAAACTAGTACAGTAATCCCAGTAGTAATTGGCACACTGGGTGCTGTGCCAAAAGACCTCAGCGGGCATTTGAAAACAATAAACATTGACAAAATCACGATCTATCAATTGCAAAAGGCCACATTACTTGGATCTGCACGCATCATACGAAAATACATCACACAGTCCTTGACGCTTGGGAAATGTTCGACTTGTTATATTGTGATATGAAATCCAGCATATAAATCTTGTTTGCTATGTATTACTGCTTTTTTTGTGAATAAAATAATAATAATAACAACAACAACAGTTGATACCTAGGACAGCTGCCTGTATCAACCATTAGAACCAATCAATGGTATTTGTGATGCATTTTTGAATGTTCAGTTGACTGAGTTTCATGTTTAATGAATAAAGGAGATAATAAGGCAGGAAAGAGGAGGAGAAGGAGGAGAGATCGTCATTTGGAAAACAACACAACACAACACACCAGATATCTTAGTTGTCAAGGGCCGAAGCGAACAGTTTATGGATTATTATTATTATTATTTATTAGATTTGTATGACACCCCTTTCTGAAGACTCGGATATCGCTGTACCAGGAGATACCAGAGTTGAAGAAAAAGAACTGGAAAAAATAATGAAATATCACGTGCTGGCCATCAAAACTACAGTACATGGCTATGGATGAAACATATAACAGTGATACCCATTGTCATTGGATCACTTGGTACCATGTGCAAGAATTTCACAAAACACATCAAGAAATTGCAACTTCCTGCAAAAACACCATCGGGAACTGCAAAAAAAAAAAGTGTTGAGTCCCATTGGGATTGAGTGGCATAGGAGTGTCAAATCAAATAAATAAAATCAAATAAATAAGTACAGTGGTTCCTCAAGATACGAACCCCTCGTCTTACGAACAACCCGAGATATGAACCCGGGGTTCTTAAAATTTTCACCTCTTCTTACGAACTTTTTTCATGTTACGAACCCCAAACCCGAACTTCCGGGTTTGGCGTTCGCCCGGCTGTCACCTTTTAAAACAGCCGGGGGGTTTCCCAGCAGCCTCCCGAAGCCGAACCCGGATGTTCGGGTTTGGCATTCGGCTTCGGGAGGCTTCTGGGAAGCCCCCTGGCTGTTTTAAAAGGTGACAGCCGGGCAGCTTTCTCGGCGGCGGTGGCAGGTTGGTAAGACGGAAAACGTTCGGGTTCGGGAGACCACTTTGGGTTTTTGTCTGGGAGGGAGGGCAGGAGGTCCGGCGCTGGGGGAGAGAGTCAGGAAGGTCCTCCTGCTCCCCCCCAAACAAAAAACCACAAAGACGGTCTGCCGCCGCATGACAGGCAGGGCGGAGCAGCCTGGAGCAAAGGGAGTCTGAAACCGCCGGCGGCTTCAGCTTCCCATTGCTCCGCGGGCGGCGGCAGACCGCCTTTGTATTTCTGGCTGGGGGGGGAGCAGTAGGCGCAGGATCGGGCCGGCGGCAGGCGTGAGGCGAGGCAGCAGGTCTGCATCCTGGGCGGGCGGCGGGCCAGGAGGCGCGGCCGAGCGAGACGGGGCGGGCAGCGAGACGGGGCGGGCAGCGAGACGGGGCGGGCAGCGAGACGGGGCGGGCAGCGAGACGGGGCGGGCAGCGACTGGGGGCGGCGGCGGTGGCGGCGATGCTGTGTCCGACTCGGGGCTGGTGGCGCCCAACGCAGTGGGCAACATTGTTGGCTGCTCCGGGCCGCTCCCGGAAGCGGCCATGGGAGGGCAAGCTGCCTCAGGGAGGAGGAGGATCGGGCGGGACCAGGTGGGGGCTGGAATTTCTCCGCTGGGAAGAAGCGACGATGGATCCTCCGTCTACCTCTGTCGGCTGCTCCGGGCCACGGGGGCGAGGATGAAAGGGCGGAAGGCGTGCTCAGCTCTGCCGCTCCAGCCCCTTTCGATCGGCGCGGGAGGCAGGAGAGGACCGGGCGACCAGAGAAGCAGCGCCCCACGCCCCTGTGGCCCGGAGCAGCCGACAGAGGTAGACGGAGGATCCATCGCCGCTTCTTCCCAGTGGAGAAATTCCAGCCCCCACCTGGTCCCGCCCGATCCTCCTCCCTGAGGCAGCTCGCCCTCCCATGGCCGCTTCCTCCACCCTCCATCGCAAGCCCTCGCCACCGCAGCCAACGCGCACTGCAATCTTCAAGCCCGGCTCCTTTCAGCCCAGCATCCCGGCCAAGCGGCTGCCTTCCGTCACTGAGCCTGGCTCGCCCAGAAGATCGTAGCGTGTGTTGGCTGCGGCGGCAGCCGCTTGGCCCGGGATGCTGGGCCGAAAGGAGCCGGGCTTGATCCGCTGAGCCTGGCTCGCCCGGAAGATGGCAGCGCGTGTTGCCTGCACCGGCGAGGGAAGCCAAGCCGGCCAGGCTCAGCGGATCAAGCCCGGCTCCTTTCGGCCCAGCATCCCGGGCCAAGCGGCTGCCTTCCGTCACTGAGCCTGGCTCGCCCGGAAGATCGTAGTGTGCATTGGCTGCGGCGGCAGCCGCTTGGCCCGGGATGCTGGGCCGAAAGGAGCCGGGCTTGATCCGCTGAGCCTGGCTCGCCCGGAAGATCGTAGTGCGCGTTGGCTGCGGCGGCAGCCGCTTGGCCCGGAATGCTGGGCCGAAAGGAGCCGGGCTTGATCCGCTGAGCTGATGTTCCCCGGTGCGTCGGGCGCCGCCAGCCCTGAGTCGGACGCACCCTCGCCGCTGCGCCCAGCCGCTACCCGCCCCGTCCTAGCCGGAGCCTGAGCCGGTCGGTCGCGCCTCCTCGCCTGCCCGCCCGCCCAGGATGCAAACATGAAAAACGTGGAGGCTGGTGAACAAAGGCCAGAACTTTCGGCTTCTGGGTGGATGGGAGGAGCTAAGCGGTGGGAGGAATCAATGCCGCTGGGCTGGTAACATCTCCCCAATGTAAAAAGCCGTTGGGCTGGCTTAGCTCCCCCTTTCCAGCCCGAGGCCGAAAGAAAAACGTGGAGGCTGCAGGAGTCGGGATGTGTGGAAGAGGTCTGCGGGAGAACTGGGGGGACTCCAGCCCACGCCTGCTGCTTGCTCTCCCGGAAAGACCCCAGCCCACACCTTTGGGAGCTTCCCAGCCGGGTCCCTTCCACGGGGCAGTGGCCACGGCTCCCCCCAGTTCTCCCGCTGACCCTTTCCACACACGCACACCATCCCCACCCTCCGCGCCGCCAGTTGGCTGTCATCTTCTAAAGAAGCAAGAAGAGGAGGAGGAGCTGGGCGCCGGTGGTGGTGGAGGAAGGCGCCCACCTCCTCCTCCTCTTCTTGCTTCTTTAGAAGATGACAGCCTGCCAGTGGCGCGGAGAATGTGGCTCGGAGGCTGGGAGGGAGGCGGAATACAGGAGGAGGAGGAGGAGGGAGGCCAGGAGGGAGAGGGGGAAGGAGGGAGGGAGGAAATCAGAGAAGACGCACGTACAAACCGCCCGTGCGTTTCCCTCCCTTCCCTTCCAGTCATTGCAAGCCGGACAGTAACTGTTGACTTTTCCGTTAATCCACCCACGAGGCTCCCTCCGGGCAGCCTGCGCTGTCTCCCCCCGTCTCCCCCCGTCTCCCCCCCTCCACCCACACCCGACCAAAATCCGAATGCCGGTGGAAATGAGGCAAAAGGGGTGAATTTTGGGCTTGCACGGATTAATCGCTTTTCCATTGATTCCTATGGGAAACTTTGTTTCGTTTTACGAACTTTTCACCTTACGAACCTCCTCCTTTCACCAATTAAGTTCGTATCATGAGGTATTACTGTATTTAGAATATCATATACAGTATTTTAAGAAGATACTTGGTTGATACCTAGGATGCTGGCAGCAACCCATATCAATCATTAGTATCATTTTAAATGTTCAGTTGACTGAGTTGCATGTTTAATGAATGAAAGAAATAATGATGATGATGATGATGATGATGATGATGATGATGATGATGATGATGATAGAAGCAGTGATGGCACTGGTATCTAATGTGCTTTGTGCAGGCCTCCAAAGAAATATAACGTAGGACACAACTGTGTTCAGCCACTGAACTCTCAATAGAAATATTATCATGCTGTTAACAGCACATTGATTGAAAATAATACTGAAGTGAGTGGAATGGTTAAGTCATCCTTCAGTAGCTGAGGAAAGTCTTCAGGGAGAGCTGTCAAAATTCTAGGGAGCTGTATTTCCTATATTTATACAGACATTGAATGGTGCATGATGCATATTGTTGCTGTTGCAGCTGTAATTGCAGTTATTTTAAATTTATTGACTACTTAACTCCAGTGGAGTGTTCTTAAAAATAGCACTTTTTAAAAAATCCAATTTTAGATGTTGCTGTGGTCATAAGTAGTCCTCAACTTGCGATCACAGTTATGTCCCAAAATTTTCATTGCTAAATGAAACACTTGTTAAGCAACCTTTCGGGCCACAACTTTTGAGTGAGCCACTGCAGTTGTTCATTCAATGTAAATCTGCCATAGGTACATATTATCATATTTGGTGGTTATGCCCGGAAGCGACACAATTTTGGTCAAGGATACAAAATTGGTCGAAATAAATTTAAATTATTATTATTTATTAGATTTGTATGCCGCCCCTCTCCGTAGACTCGGGGCGGCTCACAACAGTGATAAAAAAACAATACATGGTAATAAATCTAATAATTAAAATCTAACATTATGAATTGGAAACGAAACCAGAAATGTACCTTTTGGGAATAATTAGAGGACAGCACAGAAAGGAAGACTACTATCTGATAACTCCTATAATAACAGCAGCAAGATTGTTTTTTGCACAAGTCTGGAAAAAAGAAAATATACCAAATGAAGAAATGGTGTTCAGGAAAATGTTAGATTGTGCCAAATTAAGTAAACTAAGATAAGAATTACAGAATAAACAAAATAAAGATTATTATACTGTATGGGGGAAATTATATAGCTGGATAGAAAAGAAAAAAAGAATCAAATTAACGAAAAAGAAAGAATTGTTGAAACAGAAATGTTGACTTTGTGCTTGTTATGAATTTGTTGATTTATGTTTGTTTGTATGTATACTTGTATGTTTTGGTGGGGGGTTTTGTTTTGTTTTTCATTAAAAATAATAACCCCCCCCCCAGGTTGTTAAATAAATTGGGCTTCCCCAGTTGACTTGTCAGAAGTTTCTGAAAGAGGAATCACATCAACCCGGGACCAGTGAAGGGCTGCTAGTCTTTGGCGCTACCGGTGCATCCTCTGAGGCTGTTGCGAGCGCATGAGATTTGGCTTCTGCGCATGCGCAGCAAGTGAAATCTTGTGTGAGGACACACGCGCAAGTTTGATTTTGGCGATTTTCGCTGATATTTTTGCTTCTGCGCATGCACAGAAGCAAAAAATAGGCGGAAATCGCCAAAATCTCACTCACGCGAGCATCCTCGCATAGGATTTTGCTTACTGTACATGCGCAGAAGCCAAATCTCATGCAGGTGCACACATTCACACGTTGTAGATGTACAGCAGTGCACGCAGCTCCCATTTTTCCAACTGAAGCATCGCACCAGTCCACGTAACCAGCAGCCCATTACTGATTGCAACCATCGCAAATAGGAACCAGTTGACAAGTATCTGAATTTGGATTATCTGGTCATGAGGATGCTGCAATACCGATGTTGTAAGTTGAATGGACATGAAATGAACTGTTGTAAGTTGATTTTCCCAGTTTCAAAGTATGGTTGTGAAAGTTGGACCATAATAAAGGCTGAGCGCCAAAGAATTGAGGCTCTTGAACTACAGTGCTGGAGAAGACTCCTGCGAGTTCCTTGGACTGCAAGGCGATCCAACCGGTCAGTCCTAGAGGAGATCAACCTTCACTGCTCCTTAGAAGGGAAGATCCTGATGAGGAAACTCAAATACTTTGGCCATCTAACGAGAAGGAAGGACTCACTGGAGAAGAACCCAATGCTGGGAACAATTGAGGGTGAAAGAAGGAGGGGACGGCAGAGAATAAGGTGGCTGGATGGAGTCACTGAAGCAGTTGGCATGAGCTTAAATGGACTCCAGAGGATGGTAGAGGACAGGAAGGTCTGGAGGAACATTGTCCATGGGGTTGTGACTTTGCAATTAACAACAACAACAACATCAAAGTTGAAGATTAGCTGTTTTTCAGCCAGTGCATGGAAGGAACACAGACAGTAAGATGGACTGCAACTCTCAGATTCCATGACTGTTATCAATACTAGCTGGTCCTCATTGGGGTTATCTATCAAAGCCCTTGGAACATGGATTGTTTGATATTTGTTATGGTTTTCTTTCAAAGAAAAAAAAATCTACTACTTTTTCCAAACATGCTCTTCATTTTTAAAAAAAATCATTTGTTTGTTTGTTTGTTTGTTTGTTTGTTTGTTTGTTTGTTTGTTTGATTTGATTTGATTTGATTTGATTTGTATGCCGCCCCTCTCCGAAGACTCGGGGCGGCTAACAACAATAAAAAGACAATGTAAACAAATCTAATATTAAAAATAATCTAAAAAACCCCAATTTAAAGAACCAATCATACATACAAGCATACCATGTATAAATTCTATAAGCCTAGGGGGAAGGGAAAGTCTCAATTCCCCCATGCCTGACGACAGAGGTGGGTTTTAAGGAGCTTGCAAAAGGCAAGGAGGATGGGGGCAACTCTGATATCTGGGGGGAGCTGGTTCCAGAGGGTCGGGGCCACCACAGAGAAGGTTCTTCTCCTGGGTCCCGCCAAATGACATTGTTTAGTCGACGGGACCCAGAGAAGGCCAACTCTGTGGGACCTAACCGGTCGCTGGGATTTGTACGGCAGAAGGCGGTCCTGGAGATATTCTGGTCTGATGCCATGAAGGGCTTTATAGATCATAACCAACACTTTAAATTGTGACCGGAAATTGATCGGCAACCAATGCAGACTGTGGAGTGTTGCTGTAACATGGGCATACCTTGGGAAGCCTATGATTGCTCTCGCAGCTGCATTCTGCACGATCTGAAGTTTCTGAACATATTTACATATTCTAATATGTTTTTGCTCTTTTTTTGTTTTGTTGCTTCTTCTTCTAATGACTCTTAAGTCACGGTGATGATGGTGATGATAATACTATCAGCAACAAATGGAATAAAAAGAAACTAATTACATTGCTTAATCTATTCCCTCTGTGCTCTCTTTATTCTTGCCTAAGCACAAGTACAAACACAAGTGCACAGACACAAGTGCATATGCGCAGAAAGGCACAGATGCAAATACACTCGCACACACACACACACCTGCTCTTTGCCATTCGCAGGGTTTTTTTTGTCACCCGCAGAAGCCAATTACTACCAGAGTCTGCATGTCTATTCAATAGGCATTACAGCTGTAATTACTTTTGCTTCGCTTCCTTCTCGTTTCACAGGTGATAGAACTGGGGCATTAAAAGGGTAGACATTTGCATGACCAGAACTTCTTACTGTCTTGCATACAAATTGGACCCAAAGCCAGGTATCCAACTGTCTGGAATTGAGTGGTTCCAGAACAATAGGCCCTGGAAATGAACAAAGGGCAAAGTCTGAACGGAACAATTTGCCAGTCCTATGGTGATTCTCAACCATCCTGGGACATCGTTGTGCCAAAGTCAAAAAGTAATTGTATATCTAAGAAAATCTTAAGGTGTGAAAAGAGGTCTAAGAAAGACAGAATAACTGAAGTCCCAAAGTTGCTTTTTCAAGAGACAACTGGACTTTTTCTTTTTTTTTTCTTTGAAGACATTTCACTTCTCACCCAAGAAGCAAAACGTCTTCAAAGAAAAAAAACAAAACAAAACAAAACAGAAAGTCCCTGTCAAGCTGGTGCAGAATTTGGAGAGAAATCAACAGGTTTATGGAAACTTGGGAGGGGTGATTTTCATGAGGGAACAGAGGCAGCCGCAAAGCATTCTTTCCAGGGGTTCAAGTCCATCCTATGACCACCCACCTGGGCGGAAGTGGAGGAAGGACTTGCCATGCTGGCACAATGTGAGTGGGCAACGTGACAAGTTTGTGGGGGGGGGGGGGGACAAGGGATGTGAACTTTTAACTGGGTGGGAAACTCGGATTCAAGTTTCCCAGTGTGGGTGCCAGGATGGCTTCGGAAATAAATTGGAACTTTGAGGTGTACTTTGACTTGGACTCTGATTTAGCTTGGATGTTACCTGGAACCTTCGCAGTCCAGTTGCCTCTTGAAAAAGCACCTTTGGGACAACCATGACCTGGATGATCTCCCTAGACCAGTGTTTCCAAACCTTGGCCACTTGAAGATATTTGGAATTCAACTCCCAGAATTCCCCAGCCAGCGAATGCTAGACAACAGAGTTGAAAAGGACTTTGGAGGTCTTCTACTCCAACCTCCTGCTCAAGCAAGACTTTTAAGAAAGTTCTATTGTCTGTTGAAAAGCACCTTTGGGGGCCTGCCCCGATGATTAACAGTAGGTCTCGATACAACTCAAACTGAAATTCTGCATACAAAAAATAACAACAAATACACATTAATGAATTATTCAATTTTCACTGAACAAGGGAAACAATCTCCACAGTTTCTTCAGGCAGGATTCTATTAATAGATTGTATTAATGGATCATTCTATTAGTAATGATTTATTTCTACCACTCAAAATCCTCCCTGGAATATACTCCTCCTTGAGATATGCTTCTGGGACTGGATGGTGCTATGGGAAGCTAAGGTGATTGCAGGCTACAGAGTAATGACTGTCTAAGAAAAAGTAACATTCAAACATATAGTTTGACTCTAAAATAACTGAGTAAATACAAGAGCACTTCATGAATGAGTGACTGAAGGAGTCAAAAACAGGGCTGTGAAAATATTTACAGACCCCTCACATCCCGGACACAAATTGCTTCCACTCCTACCCTCAAAATGATGCTATAGAGCACTGGACACTAGAACAAATAGACACAAGAACTGCTTTTTTCTGAATGCCATTACTCTGCTAAACAATACTGTCAAACTATTTCACTACTATTGATCTTCTCATCTTTCCCATCACCCATCTCCTCCTACAAATGACTATATGACTGTAACTTTGTTGCTTGTATCCTTACTATTTATATTGATTGGTTCCTAATATGATTTGATTTCTTATTTTGTACCTTAGGATTATCATTGTGTTGTACCTTATGATTTTTGACGAACGTATCCTTTCTATTATGTTAACTGACAGCATGTGCAACAAAACAAATTTCTTGTGTCCAATCATACTTGGGCAATAAAATTCTATTCTATTCTATTCTATTCTATTCTATTCTACTCTACTCTACTCTACTCTACTCTACTCTATTCCATTCCATTCAAGTCCACTCCACTCCACTCTACTCTACTGTATTCTATTCTATTCTATTCTATTCTATTCTATTCTATTGAAATTGCACTGAAACTCTGTTCTAGCTTTAAGAAACCGTAGGTACGAAATTATTTTTATTAAAGTGAATGAGAATTGGTTAAAAAAGAAATTATTTTCTACTTAGCATTAATTAACTCAGTTCCATTTCTAGAGCTGTCATCTTCATGGGGCAGGTGAGAAATTTTAATGTGGTCCCATTAAACATTTTCATTTGCTGCTGTTGAGTTTTGCAGCTTTTTTCACGAAACATCAATCTTGCCATACAACTGAGCCTCAGTGGCTCAAGCTAACATTATCAGATGCAAGGAATTGTTTTCCAGGTGTGATGCCTGCCTTTGTGTACATAGAAGTATAATTTATTTTGTTAGCTTGCAAAAGGATTAAATTCAGGTATTGCCTTGGGCTAAAAAATGAAGATGAGCAGAGAAAGGGAGTGAGAGAAAGATAGACACAGGAGGTCATTCTTGTGTTTCAACATAGTGCTAAAACTTCAAGAAAGTTTTGGGGTTTTTTTTAAAAGAAAAATTGTGCTTCGTCTAAAGGGAAAAATGCAGGCAGAGTGAAGTTTGTACATTCCAAGATTAAAAACAAGAGAGACATTTTCTAAAAACTGGCATGGAATTTCTTAGAAAATAACATTTGTATTGATTCAGAAGCAACAATTAACTGTTGGGATGTCTGGTTCTTTTTTATTTGATAAAAAGTCTCCAAAAATTGGAGAAGCCTCTTTCCTCTTTGAGGATATAGTCCATCAGAAGCTTTGGTCATTGCTTGGAATCATTGGTGGCTGAGATGCTGGATCAAATCAAGCCCTGCAAGCTTTTCTCTCTCAGGGATCCCATCATTTGCCATAATTCAAGAGAGGTTGGAGGAAATGAAGCAAGAGAAGAGACATCTAGAGTATTGCTGGTGCTCAACAAATAACCACCTTGACTGAACAGGGGTTAGAGGTACCAAGACCAACGTTTTGGTGACAAGAGTAGTGAATCACCACAGTACTTCTTTGCTCTAATAGCATCTGCAGGTAGCTACCCTGTAGCTCTGTTTTAGGAGAAATGTGTCCTTCTTGGGTAAGGTGTGGTCAGAGAATCTTTTGCCAGGGTGTGCAGGGCAGGGACCAGTGAAATTTTAACATGGTTGCTGTTAATATTCAGTCTCTCTTCCGTCAGGTTGTTTTTTATTTTAATAAAATTAAAATAAGTGATTATTCCTATTTATTTGTTGCCTGAGCTTAGTTTGCTGTATACCATCCTTTATTTTTTCAGATGGGCAATGACATGAATGATAGGTAGATGAGAGAGAGAGAGAGAGAGAAGGAGGAGGAGGAGGAAGAGGAGGAGGAGGAGGAGGAAACAAACAATGATAAGTAGATGAGAGAGAGTGACAATAATGAGTTCTATGTACAAGTTGGGTTTGTACATGGAATTCTGTATTATACAATGGTCCAATTGTTGTTTTTTTAAAACCTACCATGCAGATCACTGTTGTGTGAACCAGACTAAGGTTCACACAAAAACATAAAAAACACATAAAAACATATGGACCTCAAAACTTGACCAGGGCAAAATAATAGAAGCAATTTATATAGACTTCTGTAAAGCCTTCGGCTCAGTGGTTCATGATAAACTACTTCTGAAACTGAAATCCTATGGCATCTTTGGACCCCTACATGACTGGATAACTGTGTCCCTGTCAAACAGACAACAAGTGGTCAAAATAGGGAGTGCCCTATCTAATCTCGTTCCTATTAACAACAATGTTTCCCAAGTCAGAGCACTAGGACCAACACTCTTTATACTCTATATACTCTAAATGACCTTTGCGATCACATTACAAGTGACTGTGTATTCTTTGCCGATGATGTAAAACTCTTCAACACCACCGACAACACTGCTACCCTCCAAAAAGACCTTGACTCTGTGTCAGAATGGTCAAACAGCTGGCAACTCCAAATCTCAACCAACAAATGCTCTGTCCTGCATATTGGCAAAAAGAATCAGAAGACCAAATACAAGCTGAATAAGACCTTGCAGATGACCCACACTCTGTCAAAGATCTTGGAATACTCATATCAAATGACCTAAATGCCCAAGCTCAACATCTCCAAAAAGGCTTCAAGAGTTATTAATCTAATCTTACGTAGCTTCTTCTCTGGTAATATTACACTACTAACTAGAGCATGCAAAACATTTGCCAGACCAATCCTTGAATACAGCTCATCTGTCTGGAACCCACACTGCATAACGGACATAAATACAGAAAATGTCCAGAGATACTTTACTAGAAGAGCCCTCCACTTTGCTACTCGCAACAGAATACCTTACACAACCTTATGCACGAGTATGGCTACCGTCCCTGTCTTAATGTTCCCTCTTATCAGTACTAATTTTATGTATATAAACTATGTTGTATCTATTACCAATACTTCCTTGACAAATAAAAATAAATAAACAAAATGCTCCAGGACATCATCTTGATCTCTTTGGAGGACAGGTACCACTTCTCCCACCCCTTTAACCCATCACTTTTTAAAATCCTCTGAAAGATGGTTTGACTATCCATTTCTTTCACTTAATGTATCATTATTTTAAGACATTGCCATAGAATAGGGCAGACAGGCTTTTTAAATATTATCAATCCAGAGTCTACATTAACTGAGTGGGGTTATTTCAATGACATTTCAATGCCCAAAGCAGAAAAGCAGATGGCGTCCAATTCACATCACTCAAGTCAAGGTGCATACATCCCAAGGTCAGTCAAAGCCCTTTTGGTCCCTGAGGCTTTAAAAAAAAAGAAACAGAAAAATCTACAAGAATTCTCTTCCCATATCTGTTCTGTCGGGCTCTCTGGTAGAATCCTCCCAAAAATTCACAGGTACCAATTTCAGACACACACACATTTGAAAATTCAAAACAATGTTCTTTATAATGAAAATTCACTTAACCTAAGCCCCCTTTTGCTATAGCAAAGAGCACTGTCTCCAAACAAACTAGTAATTTGTACAAGTCCCTTATCAGTTCTGTGATACTTAGCTTGCAGCTGTGAGGCAATTCACAGTCCTTCTTCTTTCACAAAGTGAAACACACTTTGCTCTGGTTTAGTTTCAAAGCAGGGAAAAATCATCACACAAAAAGTCAAAGTCAGTAAAGCAGTCATGAAACACAATGATCAGATAATCCTCCACAATGGCCAAACCCACAGGCTGCTATTTATAGCAGCCTCACTAATTACCACAGCCCCACCCAACCACAGGTGGCCTCATTTTCTTTGATAATGATCTCTCAGTTGTTGTTGCCTATGCATCGCTCTCCACATGCGTGGCTGTATCATTGACTCTTGTTCTGAATCCAAGGAGGAGCTACATAATTGATCTCCTTCTGAGCTGTCTGCCACACTCTCCTCCTCCCTGTCACTCATGTCTTCTTGGTCAGAGGAGCCTTCATCATCAGATTCCACCGGGGGCAAAACAGGCCTGCAGCATGTGGATGTCTCCCCCACATCCACAGTCCTTAGGGCAGGAGCTGGGCCAGAGCTAACCACAACAATATCCAGAAGAAAACATTAGCCAATAAGTCACAATTGACATTTCTTTCCTGACCCTCAGAATCTGCTGCATCGAACCAACCACATCAGAGCTCCTATTGCTGGAGATGACTCCGAACATCCAATGTTCAAAATGAATGTTTGGCAAATGTGTGTGGTGTGGCTCCTTGGGAACCAAGATCATTAAGCTAGTTAGCAAACAACTATTTAAGCCTGTACCACCAGAGCCTGAGAGCTAGTCACAACTTCCGGAAGCAAGGCAACTGGACTCTTGGAAAACTGTGAAAAGCACCTTTGGGACAGCCATGAATGACTGAGTATCTACAGTACATCAGTGGTTCTCAATCTTTCTAATGCCGCAACCCCTTAATACAGTCCCTCCTGTTGTGGTGGCCCCCAACCATAAGTCTAGTGCCAATTCTCCTAACAGAGCTTTAAGCTAATTGGCAGGAAGGTCAGAGGGACAGCCCCACTGTAAACACCTGATTGGTCAGATTGTAGAAATACGTTTCAAGACGCCAGAATAGAAGCTTTAGTTCCTAACACCATGGGAAATTTGTCTTTTCCCCTGGTCTTAGGCGACCCCTGCGAAACGGTCGTTCGACCCCCAAAAGGGTCCTGGCTCCCAGGTTGAGAACCATTGTGTGTGTGTTTGCTTTTAATAATGGGTTTTTTAGTGTTTTTTTAATTATTAGATTTGTTTTTTACATTGTTCTTGTTATTGTTGTGAGCCGCCCCGAGTCTACGGATAGGGGCGGCATACAAATCTAATTAATAATAATAATAATAATAATAATAATAATAATAATAATAATAATAGACAAGTTGCTCCACAATGATTAGTGGAACAATCTGCCTCCAGAATTTGTTTTATTTATTTTTTTTAATAAAGTTTTTATTTATAAGAATATATGCAATAAATACATTTAGATACAATTAATGATGTAAGTATGTGGAGATACAGCAAATTATAACCTAGACAATATGTATTGGACAGTAGACAGAAGACAAAACAAGTAAAACAAAATAAACAAACTCTGGTTTCTCTTCAAGTCGTATAAATCTTTTGCCTCCAGAATTTGTGAATGCTCCAACACTGGAAGATTTTAAGAAGAGATTGGACCATTTATCTGCAATGGTACAGGGTTTCCTGCCTGGTTAGGCCTAGGCTGGGCTAGAAGACCTCCAAGGTCCCTTCCATCTGTGTTATTCTGTTACTTAGAGAGGTATTCCACACTCAGGATGTTACTCATGACCCATATCTCTTTGTGTGCATTGCTTCTTCAAAAACGACAATTTCTGGCTCATTCTGGAATCCTTATGCAGTCAGAGAGCCTCCGTGGGCTTTTGAAGTTCATTAATTAGCATCTTTTTCCCCCCTCCTTAAATGCTTGGATAATATCCGCCTATTCCAAGCCATTTCCCCAAGCCTTCATTTTATTAAAACTGGTACTTATGAATATTTCAGTATTAAAGCCCTTGGTCACAGAAAGACGAAGGATGCATTTTTAAAAGATGGCAACTCGAAGACGACTAAACTGGAGAGGCCACTTGTTCCCTCCGGGACGCGTAGCGTTTCCTAAATAAAATATTGTCTATGAGGCAATTGCTGTCTTTGAAATGTTATTCAGATATGAATTAGGGGGAACGGAGCTGCCATGCTTAGCAGTCTAGCCTTTGGGAGATTTCCATGAATGCTTGTCGCGAATGGCATCCCCCAAAATTGTTCTGACCCAGCTCCCCAAACATGAGAAACCCTCTGACGTGAACGCAAAATATTCCTTTAGTAGGAATACTGGCAGGCAGTATCGGGTTCCTACCTGGCACAGGCCACACTGCATATCAGCAGTAAAATGGGAGATGCGCATACAGCATCGGGTTGTCGGTGTCCACATGTGTCCAGCAAGATTTTGCTTCTGCACATACACAGGAAGCAAAATCTTGCAAGGAGATTTCAGTGATTTTTTGCTTCTGTGCAGGTGTGGAAGCAAAAAAAATATTGCTGAAATCTCACGCACATGGGCGTCGTCTCGCAAGGTTTTGTTTCCTGCGCATACACAAAAGCAAAATCTCGCTGGAATGTGCACAGGTGCACGCCAGTGACTCGAAGTGCGCACGCAGCACACCAGCAGCAGTGGTAAGTAGCAACTCCCGCCTGCTGGCAAGCCTGGCAAAAAGTTTATCTCGCAAGCTGACAAGTCCACCTGGCCAGAGGATGAATAGCTGTCTGCCAAACCTATTCATCTCCGTCCCCTGCCTTTTCTCTCCAGAGCTACAGTGGTGGCTCTTCTGTCCCAAGGATCAGCCCACGTATTTCTACTGCTCTCCTCTCTTCTACCTTCTGCAGATCAGTGCATCAGGAACTGGCCCCAGCTGTTCCTCCTCTTCCTCATCATCCACCTCCAGACCTGGAGACCTTCATTCTCCATCTGAAGGCTGATGGATGGCCCAGCCTTCGCTTCTGTTTCTCTACCTCTGCCTGCTCCATTCCCTCTTCCCCCTTGGAGCACCCAGGTTGCCCAGATGCTGGAAGGCCAGAGGCCAACAGGCCCAGGCAAGGGCTCCCCGTCACCAGCATTACCGGAAGGCTCCCAGTGTGGGCACAGGTGTGCAAACATCTGGGCATGCACACGTCTGGTAGGCGGACATAGACATGTAGGCATGAGATTCAGCTTCTGCACATGTGCCGGAAGTGAAATCTCATGTGAGGACACAAGTGAGATTTCGGCAATTTTTGCATGCGCGGAAGCAAAAAAATGGCGGAAATTGCTGAAATCTTGCTTGCGCACACATCTTCACACAAGATTTCACTTCCTGAGCATGCGCAGAAGCTGAATGTCACACCAATGCACGCACCTGCCCGCCAGTCAGTTGGAGTTGTGCGCACAGCTCCATTTTCATCTTCTGGCTGCAACCTGCTACTGGGCAGTCCACAACAAAAATGTGTGACTCATAAAGGACAAGGCAACTCAATAACTAAGGCATACACAGTGACATAAATATAATAAAAGTTTGAGGATGGAACAGCTAGAGACCTACAGCAATTCTTCTCAAACTTACTAATTACTGTTGCTAAAGTGGGACTACACTATGATGTCTCCATCCATCTCTCGGTCCCTCCATCTCCATCTTCAGGAGTGACTCATGGAGAAAGACAGTAGGCAATCTTTTTGAAGTGAGTTACTCTTTCTTAGTTTGTGGCATCGACAGGATATTTTTTATTTAACCTGAATTTAAAAAATAACCTTATAAATAAAATTTATACATTTATAAATTTATAAATTATACATTTATACATTTTATAAATTTAAATATTTTTTTTAAAACAATTGGCTTAAAATTCTGATTTAAAAGTTTGCTACTATTAAGTTTATTATTTCGCTATTTTACTTCTTTTCGAGCAAATCAGGGATTTCTGTTAATGATAGGGCTAGATAAGTAGAGTTAGAAAGCAAATAAATTATCATTCTGCTTCAGCTCTACCGTGCTTATATGAAATTAAACATTTTGGCATAGAGGGCAAATTACTGGGGAAGGAATTTGAAACTTCTGCATTTTGCTGAAGAAATATATTTCAAATGCTAAGTCTGAATTCAATATAATAAATAGTGCATGCTATTTTCTTCGCAAGATTTTTAGAAGTGGTTTGCATGTCTTCTTCAGACTGATAGAGAATGACAAGCCGACGGTCACCCAGTTTAGATACTGTAGTTTGCATCACTAACTCAAATTGTATGTATGTATGTATGTATGTATGTATGTATGTATGTATGTATGTATGACAAAACAATGTCGCTTGGCGGGGTCCAGGGGAAAAGACTGCTCTGTGGCGGCCCCGGCCCTCTGGAATCAACTCCCCCCAGATATTAGAATTGCCCCCACCCTCCTTGCCTTTCGTAAGCTCCTTAAAACACACCTCTGCCGTCAGGCATGGGGAAATTGAGACATTCTTTCCCCCTAGGCCTTTACAATTTATGCATGGTATGTTTGTTTGTATGGATGTTTAGTTTTATAATAAGGTTTTTTTTAGTTGTTTTTAGTATTGGATTTACATGATGTTTTTTATTACTGTTGTTAGCCGCCCCGAGTCTACGGAGAGGGGTGGCATACAAATCCAATAAGTAAGTAAGTAAGTAAGTAAGTAAGTAAGTAAGTAAGTAAGTAAGTAAGTAAGTAAGTAAGTAAGTAAGTAAGTAAGCAAGCAAGCAAGTAAGTAAGTAAATGTATGTACGTACGTACATATGCATACATTTTTGTAAACATGTTTATATAAATGTTTATATTCATTGTCTGTGTGTGTGTGTGTGTGTTTGTATTTCTAGATAGGATGGACAGATAGACAGACAGACAGATGATAAATAGATAAATTGGATGGATGGATGGATGGATGGATGGATGGTGTTGTGATTCCGTCTGAGGCTCCTCAGGGAACGGCTGAACCTCTGCCGGCTCCATGCTCAGAGGGGGAGGAGGAGGAGGAGGAGGCCCAGGCAGACGGGGAGGAGGAATATCAGGCCGAGGGAGAGGGAGAACAGCCTGAGTCCCCCGGGGTGGAGCTCTCCCCAGCAAGCAGCCTGGAGTCCTTGGATGAAAATGCACAAGCCATCATCGATCTCAGGCAGAGAAGAGCAGCACAACGAAGGGGACAATTAGCCAGGTATTTCCAGCCCTAAATAGGCAACAGCTGGGTTTGGGTGTGGTTCTCCCCAGAAAGGCTGAAAAGGCAGACCCACCCTTCCTGTATTGTGGAGTATTATCTTTGGGAGTCCTGGGACCTGGCTGTGATCTTTGGCGTTTCTGACTCTGGCTTGTGGCCCTGAAGGCTGAAACCTTGGGGGGAAAGACGTGGGTCTTATTCTCTACAGTGGTGTGTGTGCCAGCAAGAAGTCTGCTGTATTGTCTGGCCGTCATGACTCTGCTGTGAAGCCTCATAGCCTGTCTGTTGGGAAGAACAGGTTTTTCTCTGTGTTTGTTTTTCCAACTATAAAGTGCCTTTGCTTTTACCAGCGTGTCTGGCTGCTTTTTTCAGTTGGTGTTGAAGTCTGGGGGCACCCAGACAGAACAGATGGATGGATGGATGGATGGATGGATGGATGGATGGACGGACGGACGGACGGACGGACGGACAGACAGACAGACAGACAGACAGACAGACAATGGTTTTGCCCCTTTCTTCTTCATGCTGAGAAAGAATGAAAGACCCAATACATATACTGTATATACACAGACATACAGAGAGAGATAGAAAGAGGGGAAATCAATTACATTGTGAAGATTTCTGTATCATCAGAATTTTACACACATCATATCCTTGGCTTCTCTTGTGCCTTAGGTTTCCTTTTCAACACAAATATTACTCGGTATTTCAGAGATGTTTTGAAAATTCCTAACTGACAGCATTATTCTATGCACTAATAAAAGTGAAATAAATGCCCATAGCCCTCTGCCTGTATTTGTTCCCAGTGTTGGAATTTTGAATCTTCTCAATTCTTTTTTCTCAAGTGGCACCAATGAGCAATTTATTATTTATTTTTAATCAATGTATTCATTGGCAGATATAATCCTCGTAATAGCCGCCTTTCTCTGAGTAGATTATTACATTAGGGAAAATCATGAGGACCAACAACAAGATTAATGAAATAAAAACAGTGGAGGGATTCTTAATCAGTTCAGGAGGGGAACAGGTGTTCTCCACATCAACAGATCTACAAGGTGAAGCTTTGAATTCAATTTAGAAGAGGGCAAGTTGGGGGAAATCGCTCCACACTGAATTCTGAGTGGGTCTTGTCTTCACCAGTGAAATACAAGATTTATCTAATTAAAAACTTTCCAAGTGTGTTGATGCAAGGGCTAGAAGACCAAGATCAAACACAGAAAGCACGCCAGCCTTGCAAGGTAGTCCACACCCAGAAAAAAATAGTTCTACTTTATTGCAAAGTTCAGAGTCTTGTAGGTCTGAGGGTCCATTTCTCCTGTTATCTATATACAACCCAAGAAACTACAGACACTCCCTTTTGAAATGTTTACTATCCATACATTATTTCTGTGAGCTAAGCTGCCTTTAGTTTAAGCTTACTTTATTATCATTGCACGTGGTACAATGCCTTCTTCAGTGTATGTTATTACTATAAAAATAAAAACACAAGCTTACATCTTTTACATTCTGTATAATTGAAATTGAAAAACCAATATTCCAGGATGGGTTCTAAGTTACCTCACCGCCGGTTCGATTCCTCCCACGCCGCACAGTGCCATTTTTTTTTAAAAAAAAAAATCCACCCTGACCCCCCCCCCCGAAAACAAGATGGCAACTCAGCTTCTGCGCATGCTCAGAAGAAAAAAAAATTATTTTGAAAAGCTGGAAACAAGATGGTGACACAGTGCTGGAAATGTGGCTTCTGCACATGTTCAGAACATTTTTTAAAAAAACCATCAAACAACACTCCCAATTGTCTAAATAAATAAATAAATAAATAAATAAATAAATAAATAAATAAATAAATAAATAAATAAATAAATAAATAAATAAATAAATAAATAAATAAATAAATAAATAAATAAATAAATAAATAAATAAATAAATAAATAAATAAATAAATAAATAAAAATTAAAAAATTAAAAATAAATAAATAAATAAATAATAAAGTAAGAAAGAAAGAAAGAAAGAAAGAAAGAAAGATAGAAAAAAGAAAGAAAGAAAGAAAGAAAGAAAGAAAGAAAGAAAGAAAGAAAGAAAGAAAGATGCCGGTGTCCACAGACTGGCATCAACCGAACCAATCCCGTGGTGTCATTGTGATGTCACCAGTGGGTCACTACCAATTCAGGTGAACTGGTCTGAACCCGGAGCGGGAGCAACCCACCTCTGCCGATGTTGCACTATACCATAGAATTCAATATGGCTATTGTCCTAGGAAAGAAAGTGTTTTTCAGCCTATTTGTCCTTGTTTTTATTATCCTGTACCATCTGCCAAATGGTAATAGTTAAAAAAAAAGAGTGCTCAGGATGGGATGGATCTATAAGAATGTTTTGAACTTCCTTAAGGAAGTGGGAGCTTTAAAGCTCTTCTAAAGAGGGGAAGCCAACTCACTCACTCTCTCTCTCTCTCTCTAACAGACACACACACAGAGAGAGAGAGAGCAGAGAGAGAAACACCCTTCTCTTTATTAGGGTGTTGCAGTAAAACAAACAGAAATAAAGTAAAGTTGGGATTGCTTTTAGTTTGCTCTTAGACTTTTAGTGGGGTTGGTGTTCTGCTTCCTAATGGCTTCTCTAGTTGTACAATCAGAAATCAAATCAAAGTGATTAATCACCACATTATAGAAAAAGATGCTGAGAAGTGTAGAGAAGGGCAGAGAAGAGCAACAAGGATGATTAGGGGACTGGAGGATAAAACATATTGTATGATGAACGGTTGCAGGAACTGGGCATGGCTAGTCTAGTGAAGAGAAGGACCAGGGGAGACAGGAGAGCAGTCTTCCAATGTTGGAGGGGCTGTCACAGAGGGGAGGGGGTCAAGATATTTTCCAAGGCACCTGAAAGCCAGACAAGGAATAATGGATGGAAACTGAACAAGGAGATATTCAACCTGGAAATAAAGAGAAGTCTTCTGACAGTGAGAACAACCAATGGAACAGAAGTTGCCTTCAGAAGTTGTGGGAGCTTCATCACTGGAGGCTTTCAAGAAGAGATTGGGCTTCCCTTTGTTAGAAATGGTGCAGGATCTCCTGCTTGGATGGGAAGTTGGACTGGATGACCTACAAGGTCCTTTCAACTCTGTTAATCTGTAAAAGAGATGACACACTTAATCTCTGCCTGCTACCCTCAAATCTCAGACATTAACACCCTTGAAAATGTCAAAAGATTCTTCACAAGAAGAGCCCTTCATTCCTCCACTCGAAACCGAGTACCCTACGAAACTAGACTTACAATCCTGGGTCTTGAAAGCTTAGAACTATGACGCCTTAAACATGACCTAAGTATTGCCCACAAGATCATATGTTGCAATATCCTGCCTGTCAAAGACTACTTCAGCTTCAACCACAACAACACAAGAGCACAGAACAGATTCAAGCTTAACATTAACCGCTCCAAACTTGACTGTAAAAAATATGACTTTAGTAATCGGATTGTTGAAGAGCGGAACTCATTACCGGACTCCGTAGTATCATTCCCTAACCCCCAACATTTTACCCTTAGACTATCCATGGTTGACCTCTCCAGATTCCTAAGAGGTCAGTAAGGGGCGTACATAAGCACACTAGAGTGCCTCCCGTCCCCTGTCCTATAGTCTCTCTTATATTTCGTATTTCTTCTCTACTATATCCTCTGTAACCTTCATTTTTTATTATTGTGTATTGGACAAAATAAATAAATAAAATAAAAATAAAATAAATCAGAATAACCAATTGAATGAAGCCTGACTGGTTTCATCTTTAAAATAAGCTGACTAAGAATTGCAATGCATTTGGAGGGCATCAGAAAAAGGGTAACATATGTTTGTTTGTTTGTTTGTTTGTTTGTTTGTTTGTTTGTTTGTTTGTTTATTTATTTATTTATTTATTAAATTGGAAGAGATACTTCTGAAAATGGTAGCTTGCACAGCGATACCTATCACCTGGCACCCAGATCCAATTCTCTCCTGTTCCTGCAAAGGGAAATCACCCAATGAGAAAAGCAATTTTTGATCCTGCAAAGCTTTCACTTATTATGCAAGTGTCAGGTCCTGTAAAAGGAAGCAATAATTTCATGGAGAATACATAGTCTGTGGGGCGGGCGGGATGTTTTATATGCACCATGTAAAATATTCTCCCCTATCTTATTTCTCCGGTTCCCATGAAGATAACTGCTTAGGAATGGAGACACGTTCTAGAATAGGCAGGGGACAATGATGCAAATTTTTCATCTAGTAATTGCTTAACGGGTGAAAGACATCATTACCGGTTTGAAAAACAACTTCAACCCTTTCCTGATCTGGGATAAATCCTCCCCCCACTTTTTTCCCTGTGATTTTCGCAGGTACCTGAAATATATGGTTTTCTCCATCCGTCCTCTTATAATTTTATTTTTAACCACACTGGACTGTTTGCTTCTGAAAGGATGGGAAATTGAATATGATTGTGGTGTTAATGTGCCTGCTCACAACTCAAACGCCTTGATGATAACAACTGCTGGATTGGCAAGACGTTACAAGAATCACTTCCCATTTTCACCCACTGTCCCTGATGGCTGTTCTCAAATAAGCCATGGGATGTTGGGAAATAGCAAGGAGAAGAGGGGAAATTCCTTCAAATTATCAGAGAAAATCAGAAAACCTTACATCAGGGGTGACATTTAGCAGGTTCCGACAGGTTCTTGAGAGCCAGTAGCAGAAATTTTGAGTAGTTCAGTAGTATCTATGGGACCATCTCCAGCCACATACCTCCCAAAAGCCAATTAGATCCCACAGAGTGGGCCTTCTCCAGATCTCGTTGACTAAGCAATGTAGGTTGGCAGGCCCATGGGCCTTCTCTGTGGCTGCCCTGACTCTTTGCAACCAACTACCACCCAATGTCCATACTGCTCCCACCCTAATGGCCTTCCGAAAGGCCGTGAAGACCTGCCTTTGCCCGCAGGCCTGGGAGCCGTGAGTGCTAACATTTAGTCATGGCCGAATTAAGATTCGCTTGGTATGTATGTGTGTATGATTGTTCAGTTTAACTAGCAGTTTTTTATTCTTAGTTTAACTGGAGGTTTTTACTGTTTTTATTATTTAATAGTTGACTTATTGTAATATTGTGTTATATTATTTATTGTTTTAAGCCGGCCTGAGTCCCATGGGATTGGGTGGCATTTAAATAAAACTGGGGAATGCCACCTCTGGCTGACCCCAGAGTGGGGAGGGAATGGAAATTTTGCAGTCACTTTCTCCTGCCGTGCCTACCAAGCCACGCCCACAGAACCGGTAGAGAAAACATTGGAATTTCACCCCTGCCTAATGTTAATTATAGTTAGCATTCGATGTCCAAACCCCTTCCAAAAACTACAGCGAGTGCTATTCTTAATGGAAAAGACAAGAGGAGAAAATGCAAGGGGATAAATCCCAATAATTTAATTATATGACTGTAAAGTATGTTGTGTGCCATGTTTTGAAGTGTGATTTCTCACCCAAATAAAGGTGACCATTCCGAGCCCCAAAGGGCTGGATACTTCTGGATGAACACCAGCACATTTGACTGCATCTGGAACTGTTTCAGGAGGCAAGGTTTCAACATTAGCGAGAGGCAATTCTATCCAAATGTTAAAGCAGCCCTATTATCTTATGTGATAATAACCAAAAGTCCAATAAACATGTGCAGATAAACACCATAAATTAAGTCAAGGCAGTTGATTGGGCACAGCACAACCCCAGGTCTAAATGCATGTCAATCTTTTCATCCCTCTGGAATCCTTGCTACTTTCTTGGTTTGAACTACTATTATTTTTGTTGCAAGATATTTCATTTCCCAACTAGGTAATATCATCAGTGCAAGAAAAGAGTTGGGTTTATGGGAGAGGAGGAGGAGGAAGAGGCAGAATCTTGGTGCTTGGTCCTTGGTGATCTCAGAGCTTGTTTTTTCCCCTTTTTTTGCAGATATTTCATTACCCAACTAGGTAATATCATCAGTGCTAGAAGGAACGTGGCTTGCTCTCTGTGATATACAAGTGACTTGCCCAATCAATTTTGGTGGAAGTGTTGTTTTGTGTGTTTGTATGTGTGTGAGCAGACATGCGTTTATGCATGTGTGTGTGTGGATGTGTGTGTGTATATTATTATTATTATTATTATTATTATTATTATTATTATTATTATTATTATTATTATTATTTAGATTTGTATGCCGCCCCTCTCCGTAGACTTGGGGTGGCTCACAACAGTGATAAAAACAATACATGGTAACAAATCTAATAATTAAAATCTAAAATAACAGTTTTACATTAAAAAGTCTAAAAAGAAAAAAAAAACCAATAGATAAGATACATACACACAGTCATATCATGCACAAAATTATATAGGCAAGGGGGGGATGTCTCAGTTCCCCCAAGCCTGACGACAGAGGTGGGTTTTAAGGAGTTTACGAAAGGCAAGGAGGGTGGGGGCAGTCCTAATCTCTGGGGCGAGTTGGCGTCCCGCCAGACGACATTGTTTAGCATGTATATATATATACATGCATGCAGTGAAGGGCTACCAAATTTTTTACTACTACACTGTGGGTGTGGCTTATGCATTTTCTTTCAACACCTTTCAGTGCAAATTGGGTGCTCTGGGGTGGAGCTCCATTTTCGCCACCTCACTGCATTCCCACCCTCAGTCTGGGCAGCAGCCCACCCCTGCATGCATGCATGCATGCATGCATGCATGCATACATGCAGTACATACATAGACATATGTATACACACCAGAGGTGGGTTCTTACTGGTTTGGACCAATTCTATAGAACCATTAGTAACTTGGTCACCTGGGTCACTGGAAACAGCAGCGATCCAGGCCCTGAGCTGATTCTCTTGGAGGCATGAAGCTCCCACGTGGCACACAATGTGTGCGCATCCATGAGGTGCATCCCTGAGCAAATCAGCTGTAGGAGAATCCGGAAGCCACCCCTGATACACACATACATACACACCCCAAGAACAAACCTTACTCTTTTCTAGCACGGATGTTGTTACCTAGTTTATTTATTTATTTGTTTGTTTGTTTGTTTGTTTGTTTGTTTGTTTGTTTGTTTGTTTGTTTATTTGTTTGTTTGTTTGTTTGTTTATACATTTGTCCAATACACAAATACATAGGAAGAAAAATAGACATGCGATAATATAAATGAGGGTGAAAGTGAACTTAGAGGAGAGGATATATGAAAGGAAGAGAATATATAAGATAGGTGGAAGAAAGGAAAGACAATTGGACGGGGGACGAAAGGCACACCAGTGCACTTATGTACACCCCTTACTGCCCTCTTAGGAACCTGGAGAGGTCAATCGTGGAGAGTCTAAGGGAGAAGTGTTGGGGGTTAGGGGTTGACACAATTGAGTCCGGTAATGAGTTCCACGGTTCGATAACTCGATTGTTGAAATCATATTTTTTACAGTCAAGTTTGGAGCGGTTCGTATTAAGTTTGAATCTGTTGCGTGCTCTTGTGTTATTGCGGCTGAAGCTGAAGTAGTCATTGACCGGTAGGACGTTGCAGCATATGATCTTGTGGGCAATACTCAAATCGTGTTTTAGGCGCCGTAGTTCTAGGCTTTCTAGGCCCAGGATTGTTAGTCTATTTTCGTAGGATATTTCGTAGTTGAGTAATTAAACATTTGCAAGAAAATAACCAAGACCCCCTGCAGTTAACTCCGAGCTACAAATGTTCCTTTCTACCTTTCTATTGATATTCTTTCTTACAATAACACGCCACCCGCAGCAGCCTTCAACTTATTTATTTATTTATTTGATTAATTGATTTATTTCTATGCCGGCCTATTCCTCAGCCTCAGGGCGGTTCACAATCTTCCTGACAGTATGAAGTGCAACCCAGTAATGGGCAGCCAAATTTTTTACTGCCACACTGTGGGTATGGCTTATTTTGTGGGTGTGGCTTGATGGTCATGTGACTGGGTAGGAGTGTCTTGCCGGCCATGTGACCAGGTGGGAGTGGCTTGAACGAACATAATCATTCAAGTGAATTGTGAAGTCCTCAACTTACAACCTCACCAGTGTCTCTCTCTGGGGTGACAATTTGCTTCGCGTTTCCCGCACTCTCCTTCCTGGGATGCCCCCCCCACGCCTCAGGCTGGGTAGCTAGGCAAATGGCTGCAAATCAGCTGTTGAGAAAATATGGCAGAAGAAATGGGCCCCCTGCAACTCCTGCCGGTGCTGGTCTCTTTGCCGCTTTCCGAGGAGGAGGAGGAGGATGGGACGGTGGGATGGTCAGCTTGAGCTGGCCACACAGCTTCATTTATGTTGTGAGCCACCCCGAGTCCTCAGAGAGGGGCGGCATACAAATCCATTAAATAAATAAATAAATTTCCACTGGTGGAACTGTGTTCCACCCCGCTCTGCCTGCTGCTCACCCCTGGTGCAACCCCAATTGGCGGTGAGAGATAAAATCCTACCAGTCTAACTCATAGCCCCTCGCACACATTTGCTTGCATTAAATCAGGGCAGCGACTCCGAAAAGCTAAGGGATCCCTTGTTTGCTCCGAAGTGCAAACATGCCAAGACACATGTTTTTTAAGCTTTGATGCAACAAATGCACTAATTAAAAAAAGGGGAGATTTTCAAGCCACCCTCATCACACAGAATTCTGTCAAGGCTAGAGAGGTGTGACTGGCTTTTACAGATCTCCATGCTGTTGTAAACAGAAAACTCATGAATAGATGATAAGGGAGAATATGTTAATCTGCATTTCAACTCCCTTCTCTGTTTCCCCCCCCCTCCTTCCTATCCTCTTCTTTTTCCCTTCCTACCTCCCAAAGAGATCACTTCAATTCATGTGTGCCAAGTCACCATGGAGACCACATCCCAGTGATGTCAACGGTGTGACTCAAGCACAGCAGCGAAGCTTTGGAACTTAATTATTTATTAATTGGGAAAAACCAGGCTGCCTGATTCTCTCTTCTCCCAGATATTTCTGTTCCCCTTTCTAAGGCTTAACAGGCTTCGGAGATCAAACATCTTGTTGCGGAGGCTGGAAAAGTAGTAAGCAATAAAAAAATGAGCACACAGGAGGCAAACATTTGCCTCTGCAATTACAAATAATTAATTAGAAATGTTCCAAACAAGCCAACAAACATTTAACCATCACCACCACCACCAGCAGCAGCCTTCAATTCAAGTGCCTAGAGGTCAGTGAGCAATGGTAAATGTTACCAGGCTCATTTCTAAAGTATTAAAACAGAGATGCATTTCAAAACTGCATTCAGTCTTGGTTGCCATGATGCAAAAAGGGTGTTGAGACTCTGGAAAGAGTGCCGAAAAGAGCAACAAGGATGATTAGGGGACTGGAGGCTAAAATATATGAATAACAGTTGCAGGAACTGGGCATGGCTAGTTTAAATGAAAAAAAAAAAGGACTAGGGGAGACATGATAGCAGTGTTCCAATATCTCAGGGGTTGCCACAAAGAATAGGGAGTCAGGCTATTTGCCCAAGCACCTGAGGGTAGAACAAGGAGCAACGGGTGGAAACTCATCAAGGAAGAGAAACAACTTAGTGGTAGAGTGCTCTACTGCAGGCCACTGAAGCTGACTGTAGATCTTCAGGTCAGCGGTTCAAATCTCACCACCGGCTCAAGGTTGACTCAGTCTTCCATCCTTCCGAGGTGGGTAAAATGAGGACCCGGATTGTGGAGGCAATAGGCTGGCTCTGTTAAAAAGTGTTATTGCTAACCTGTTGTAAGCTGCCCTGAGTCTAAGGAGAAGGGCAACATAAAAATTGAATGAATGAATGAATGAATGAACTTAGAACTAAGGAGAAATTTCCTGACTGTTAGATCTTATTCCACCAGACTTGTAATTTTGGGCTTAGAAAATCTAGAGCTACGTCGCCTTCTGATCTAAAAGTAGTTCATAAAATCATCTACCACAATGTCCTACCGGTCAATGAATTTTTCAGCTTCAACTGCAACAACATATGTGTACAAAATAGATTAAAACTCAATGTAAACTGCTCAAAACCCGACTGCAGAAAATACAACTTCAGCAACAGAGTGATCAAAATGCACCTGACTCTGTCATTTCTTCCCCAAATCCCCATCATGCTTGTTCTCCTCCTATCCCTTTTCGGAGTGCCCTATTTGGCATACCACTAACAGAAAGTAGACGTTCTCTCTTCCACATCCTCAAAAAGTGTTCTGTGACTATCCTCCGGTGGAGTAGCTAGACGTTTCAAATTTCTAGCCGCTCAAATTTCCATTAATTCCTAAACCTCCCTGGTGTGAATTTTCCATCAACTTAACTCACCTCTCAAGGTTGTTTTGTGAAGATAAGATTGGGGGGGGGAGAATTGTGCTCTGTCCTTTACTTTAAGTTCCTTGGAGAAATGATATCACTGATAAGAAAGTTCAAGAGTGTTGCATCATCTTGGAGTAAATAGAGAAGCTTAAATTTCATCCCAGGCACGACAGATCCATTCAGGGAATCCAGAACCTGCTCATTAAACCTCTCCTTCTGCAGCTCCATGGCTCTTGATTAGATATTTTCATCTGGTTGTCCCATTCCAAAGCTGTTTTAAAACATATTATTTTCTGAAAGAAGTGCAAAACTTTTCCTCTTGTAAGGATCCGCATTTAAATTTGTTGCACCATTCAAATAGATTTGTTCAACCCTTCTGCCCTACCTACTCTCCTTCTGGTTTAGCTTGAGGCTGGTAAGGCTTCACTCCGCTGTATTCCACTTTAGCAATAGCAGCTGCGAGAGCAATCATGGGCTTTCCCAAATATGCCCATGTTACACCAACACTCCGCAGTCTGCATTAGTTGCCAATCAGTTTCCGGTCACAATTCAAAGTGTTGGTTATGACCTATAAAGCCCTTCATGGCACCGGACCAGATTATCTCAGGGACCGCCTTCTGCTGCACGAATCTCAGCGACCAGTTAGGTCCCACAGAGTGGGTCTTCTCTGGGTCCCGTCAACTAAACAATGCTGCTTGGTGGGACCCAGGGGAAGAGCCTTCTCTGTGGTGGCCCCGGCCCTCTGGAACCAACTCCCCCCAGAGATTAGAATTGCCCCCACCCTCCTTGCTGTTCGTAAGCTACTTAAAACCCACCTCTGCCGCCAGGCATGGGGGAATTGAGATACCCTTTCCCCCTAGGCCTTTACAATTTTATGCATGGTATGTCTGTATGTATGTTTGGTTTTTTATTATAATGGGTTTTAATTGTTTTTAGTATTGGATTATTGTTCTACGCTGTCTTATTATTGTTGTTAGCCGCTCCAAGTCTCTGGAGTGGGGCAGCATATGAATCCAATAAATAGATAGATAGATAGATAGATAGATAGATAGATAGATAGATAGATAGATAGATAGATAGATAGATAGATAAATAAATAGCATTTAGACTTATATACCGCTTCACAGTACATTACAGCCCTCTCTAAGCGGTTTACAGAGAGTAAGCATATTGCCAACAATTATGTTTATACAAATTACTATCTATATATTTTTGACAAATAAAATAAAATAAATTGGGTCCTTATTTTACCGACCTTGGAAGGATGGAAGGCTGAGTCAACCTTGAGCCTACTGAGATTCAATCTGTCAAACAGCAGATCAGCAGAGGTAACTTGCAGTACTGCACTCTAACCACTGCACCATCGAGGCTCTATGTCTCTTTAAAGAGACCACTGAGTCTCTTTAGAGGAGATGTTTCTTCACTTTATGTTGTGTTAGTACTTTGCAAGTACTGTACTAGTAACAACTCAGGCTGTTTTAGACATGGTTGTGTTTACTCTGAAAGTGCTGAATTGGGGACCAGTAGTCTCTTTGTCACTGGAAATGATGCTATGGGTGAAATTATGCACAGTTAAGGTACTAACCATGCCTTGACTGTGTTTCAGTTTGATGTTTACAACGGGCTCTCCATTTGGGCTACTTTTAAAAGGTACTTGGAAATTGTGATTGGCGCAAAGGTGAAAGCCAAAGAAGAAAGGATACGTAACTAGATTGCAAAAATCAGTAGTGAAGGATCCTTGGTGATCTCCAGAGTTTGGTTGTTTTCTTGCGGATATTTCATTACACAAAGTCTTACTTTACTTTACTTTACCTACATTACCCAAAGTTGGTGTTACTTGGTAACACCGATTGCGCTAGAAGAGTATGGGGTGTGCAGAGAGAAGGACTATGGGGTCTTTGGCACTATCTGAGCTTGGTTGTTGTCTTGCATATGTTTCTTTAACAAAACAATCAAATGCAGAGAGCACCAAAGACTCCTCGATTTCAACCTTGAGTTACAAATATTCTCCTTTTTTGATTTTTTTAAAAAAATCAATAGTTATTGATTTGCAAAAACAGTAAGTCAGCTATGAACTGGTGCAGGATAGTTAATAGCAAAGCTCCAGACTGGTTTAATGGACATATTTAAAGTGGCTGGTGTTACCGTTACAACCAAAAATAGGTTTATGGCCCAGCTGTCTAAGAGACAGCTTCTCCTACGAAGCTATCCAACCACTCAGACCTTCTGAAGAGGCCCTTCTGAAGATACCTTTTCTCTCAAAGCCTTATACAACTGTCAGGTTGTGTAATAAATTTCCCTAGAGCCTGCATTTGGCCCAGCACTGTTAGCATTTAGAAAATCTGTAAAAACACAAGCCTACTGACAGGCTTTTAATTATGACTTAATTTTAATATCCTGTTTCAATTTATGCTAGTAAGCATTTTATTCAGTACGTTGTAGTTTAAATCTCGCCTGTCAACCTTGAGTACCAGACTGAGTTGAAATGCAGAAGAGAAACCAAGCGAAAGGGGGAAGGAAGGAATTAGGTTTCCATTTAAATTTGTCAACGATACCATTTTGATGCTCGTAATTCACTTGACGCCATGTTCTATCAGGGATACAGTGAAATGATAATATGGTGGCTTCATTAAGTCACCAGGCACTGTTGTGTGCATCAAACTGCAATAAATACACAAATCTTTCAAGATTTAGTACAGATAGTCCTTGATTTACAACTTTTTTATTTAATGACCATTCAAAGTTACAACAGCACTGACAAAAGTGAATCCTATAACCAGCTCAGCAGCTGACTGTCTATTGCAGAGGTCTTCAAACATGGCAACTTTAAGACTTGTGGACTTCAACTCCCAGAATCCTCCAGCCAACATAAGGGAGTTGAAGTCTACAAGTCTTAAAGTTGCCAAGTTTGAAGACCTCTGCAATAGACAGTCAGCTGGCTGAAGGATTCTGGGAGCCCCCTGTTTATGAACAGACTAGGTTATTGATGTTTGATCAACTAGATGCTGTCCACTGTCCTGCCTACTACATGCAAATTTGAAAAGGAAATTGCGGAACTTCTGAATTTTGTATAGTTTATCATAGATTTCTGTCACATACTGGTATGCAATTTTTCCTTTGCAACAGACTCTATTTCATCAAGGGGCCCAGAAATGTTGAAATTCTCCAGATCAACATAAGTATCAGGTTTCCAACAATAAGGCTCTCACTGCTGAAATACTATGCAAGCAAGCAGGGAAGAAACAAAAAAAAACCCCATTCAATAACATGTCATCTAGCAGGATTTTTTTTAAAAAAAAAATCTTCAAAAGAAGAATCAGAACATGGGAGAAGATTGCTTTGACCCCAAACACAATTTCAAGCAAGGCTACAGTGGAATGCAAGGCACTGAAGTGTCCCCAAAACCCACAATAAAATAAAATATGAAGCGAATCTAACAAGCAATGAAAAGTAACAACTCTGACCTGAAAAACAACCATTAAATGTTAAATGTTCCATTTCCAACCTACAATAACAACAACTTAGGAGTCTATTTTACCAGCATGTGTTCAGGTGTGCTGGGAATGGCTATGGCTCACCAAAAAGGATCAGAACAAATTGAGATGTTATTTGCATTGGTAGCATTCTGTTTGAATAGTACCTAAAGATGAGAAGTACCAATGGAAAGAAATATCGAAACATAGAAGGTTGGCGGCAGAAAAAGACCTCCTGGTCCATCTAGTCTGTCCTTATGCTATTTCCTGTATTTTATCTTAGGATAGATATATGTTTATCCCAGGCATGTTTAAATTCAGTTACTGTGGATTTACCAACCACGTCTGCTGGAAGTTTGTTCCAAGCATCTACTACTCTTCCAGTAAAATAATATTGAGAGCCGGGGTGGCAAAGCAGGTAGAGTGCTGTACTGCAGGCCACTGAAGCTGACTGTAGATCTGAAGGTCAGCGGTTCAAATCTCATCACCGGCTCAAGATTGACTCAGCCTTCTATCCTTCCGAGGTGGGTAAAATGAGGACCCGGATTGTGGGGGCAATAGCCTAGCTCTGTTAAAAAGTGCTATTGCTAACATGTTGTAAGCCGCCCTGAGTCTAAGGAGAAGGGCGGCATAAAAATCAAATAAATAAAATAATATTTTCTCACGTTGCTTCTGATCTTTCCCCCAACTAACCTCAGATTGTGCCCCCTTGTTCTTGTGTTCACTTTCCTATTAAAACCACTTCCCTCCTGAACCTTATTTAAACACTTTAACATATTTAAATGTTTCGATCATGTCCCCCTTTCCCCTTCTGTCCTCCAGACTATACAGAATGAGTTCATTAAGGAAGGAAATTAAAAAAAAGGTTCACCTAGGGGTGGGTTTCAAAAATGATTCTCTGCCCAGTTTCTGGGTGAGTGTGGCCTTGGCCTAGCCAGCCTCCTGCACCACAATGGGGGTTGGGGGCAATTTTGCCCTCCCTGGGCTCCAGAGGCTTTTCTCAAGTCTCCAGGAGGGCAAAAACAGCCTCCCCAGGCTCAGGATGACCTCTGGAGGCTGGAAATGGGCCCATTTCCAGCCCGAACTTCCAGTAGGCCTGTTTCTCAAACAAAATTGAAGAACAAGCGGATCTTCCTAGTTCATGGTGGATTCTTTATCACTATCATTGATACTTCCAAACTAACAGAAACTTTACTCAAATTATGTCTCTGGCAGTTTCCAGTTGGGTCCATCCAAGCCTTGTTATTTGACATATTATTAAAATTACAATTTTTATTTCATTGCTCACTTGCATCTTAAATGAAGACTCCAAACCCTGGCTAGAAACTTTACTGAAAGCCTCTGGCAAGTTGTCAAAAGTAGGGTGGGGGAAGAAGGAGGAGAGAGCTTATTATTTGCAAAAGAAGCCCTCCTAATTGGAAAATGTGATGAAGAGAAAATAGTGAATGCTCAGTAATCGCCTTCCAAAATGATAATGCGTGCAGTTTAATGAATATTAATGTACCGTATTTATGAAATGAGGAACTTTTAAACGTGAGGGAGAAAAGCGTTCTTTACACATGCAGCAGTCAGGCATAGAGTTGTATAGCTGCTGTCAGTCTTTGGCCAGATAAATAAATTCATCCATCCCTGCTACTTTCTCTCCATTCTTACACACTCTTAATAGATTCACATTAATGTCCATCTTGAAGCTAGACATCTTGCTTCTCTCAAAATTTACTCTTTCCCTGACTACAGTCAGGTTCTCACTCATCATAATGGCAAAAAAACCAACATTTATGATTAAGAGTTATAGGGTATCTGCCCATCCTTGGGTAGGACGGTCATGCTCCATGTCCCTTCCCTTAAACATTGTCATGAGATAGGACCAGTGATGGGCTCCTATGGTACGGTCAAGTACAGAACTGATAGAAAAATTTTGGTCAGGTACGCAGAACCAGTAGAAAATTTTTGATTTCTTTTCTTTTTCTCCCTTCTGGGCTCTGGGTATGTTGTTTCCTATCACAGTCGATAGAAGAGCTGTGCGTGCGTGTGTGTGTGTACATACACATACAGTTTATATAGTAGATAATGTATATTTTTGTGTGCCTGTGTGTAATATGTATGTACACATATGGCATATATACATAGAATTAAAAAGTATATTTTGGATATTCAGTAATCGCAAATAGTTAGGGAGATTTTATCTCTTTAAGGAGGAGAGGCCAGGCACCCTAATCATAACCCAAACATCACGTTGGCCACCTTTAAGCCAGTCACATTACCTTTAAGCCACCACCCCATCACATAATCGTCAAGCCACTCCCACCTGGTCACATGATCAGCAAGCCACACCCACAAAATAAGCCATGCCCACAATGTGGTGGTAAAATTTTATGCAGCCCTTCACTGGTTAGGACATTCTCTGTGACACTTTAGCTCTTCAGAATAACATCTCATTCTCACTTCAGATCTCAGGTATGGTCACCTAACATAAAAACGTCATCAAAAAAGCACAACAAAGAAGGTTCTCTCTGCTCAACTCAGGAAACTCAAACTGCCCAAGGAGCTGTTGATACACTTTTAATATTCTGACGTTCAACTACAATTTCTACCTAGACAGAATCGTATTCTAAATTGTGTACTTATTTATTTGTCCAATATGTACAGCCACCCATCTCACAAACCAAGCAATTTTGGGTGGCATAGAACAAAACTAAAACAATTTTAAAACATCTAAAACCAGCATTATCGTTATTGTTAAAAGCACTGAAAACGAAAAAAGCCAACTGAAAACAAAGAAATAGGAGAATTGTATCAGAGTTTGTTGTATAAATCAAAACCAGAAGCACATACAGATAACTGATTCAGCTGGATTCATTAACTTCTTTATAAACATAATAATATAGAGTATATACAAAACTCAAACAAAAAATAAAGGGAACACTTAAATAACACAATATAACTCCAAGTAAATTAAACTTCTGTGAAATCAAACTTTCCACTTAGGAAGCAACACTGATTGACAATCAATTTCACATGCTGTTGTACACCTTCAACTTTGTACAGAACATAATGAGAATGTTTCATTCATTCAGATCTAGGATGTGTTATTTGAGTGTTACCTTTATTTTTTTGAGCAGCATACACAAGTAGATTATTTCCTCAATCTAGCAACAGTTACAAGCAATTTCATTTCTAGCAGCAGACAAGCTTTTACATGTTTTCCCCAAAATAAGACAACTCCTGATAATAAGCCCAATCGGGATTTTGAGTGCATGGCAATAAGGCCAACCGCTTATTTCAGGGTTCAAAAAAAAATATAAGACAGGGTCTTATTTTAAGGAAACACAGTAGTTCAAAGTTCAGAGTATACTGAGAGAGTACAGAGTGGGCTGAGCCATGCCCAGCACTTCTAGCTTCAGTTTCGATTCTCTGCACAGATGTGTTTAGTTCCCATTGGCTGACTTAGTTGCTATGCCTATTCATTGGCTAACCTTATTACCATTGGATCTGCCAGTTCATGAATATCTTAACAGATTGACTGATAATAAAATGAAGACTACTTAATGACAAAAGGTTAGCAGGTCATTTTCACGTCTACAGCAACAAGGATGCTTAAAAGCGCTTTAAGATTCCTAGCGAGTTAATCTTCTCTTTATTTCTTCAACTTACTTTTACCAACTCAAAGTCTGGGCTCTATTGTGGTTGTAAGTTGAGGACTACCTGTACAAGTTCTCATTGGTTCTATAAAACTGCTGATGAGATGGGAGAAGCAAGAAACTTAGACTAAGCTAAGATCTGAAAGAGAATTGGTCCTGTAGGCTTTTTCCCCCCTAGCAGCTACTATTCAGCTGGATTGAAATGATTTTTCTTCTTTTTTGAAATGCTTTTAGTGTAGAAAAGAAATAGAATAAAATTTATATGGGGACATTATTACATGAGCACACAACAGATACAAACTTAAAGTAAACCTCTCCAAACTCGGCTGCAGGAAATACGACTTTAGCAACCAAGTAGTTGATGCATGGAACTCACTACCTAACTCTGTAGTATCATCACCCAAAGCCCAAAACCTTACTCTTGGACTATCTACTGTTGACCTCTCCCAATTCCTAACGGGCATGCATAAGTGCACCAGCGTGCCTTCCGTCCCCTGTCCTAATATTTCTCTCTTACTAGTATCATGTATTTAAATATTGTTATAATTTTGTATACTACTAATATGTACAGTAGAACCCCGACTTACGAGACTAATTGGTTCCGGAAGGAGGCTCATAAGTCGGAATGCTCGTATGACGAAACATTGTTTCCCATAGGAAACAATGTAAAGTCAATTAATCCGTGCAACAACAAAAAAAAACCGCTGCCGCCGAACGCGGAAGTTAGCGTTCAGAGACAGCTGCGAAGCAGCGCGCGTGTTTTAAAACGTGGCAGCCGGCCTGGGGGGCTCGGGGGGAAGCCCCCGAGCCCCCCAGGCCGGCTGCAACCTTTTAAAACATGCGCGCCGCTTCGCAGCTCTCTGCTGAATCCGGAACGCTAACTTCCGCGTTCGGATTCAGCAGAGAGCTGCGAAGCAGTGCGCGTGTTTTAAAACGTGGCAGCCGGCCTGGGGGGCTCAGGGGGAAGCCCCCGAGCCCCCCAGGCCGGCTGCAACCTTTTAAAACACGCGCGCCGCTTCGCAGCTCTCTGCTGAATCCGGAACGCTAACTTCCGCGTTCGGATTCAGCCCCCGAGCCCCCCAGGCCGGCTGTGACGTTTTAAAACACGCGCGCTGCTTCGCAGCTCTCTGCTGAATCCGAACGCGGAAGTTAGCGTTCCGGATTCAGCAGAGAGCTGCGAAGCAGCGCGCGTGTTTTAAAACGTGACAGCTGGCCTGGGGGGCTCGGGGGCTTCCCCCGAGCCCCCCAGGCCGGCTGTCACGTTTTAAAACATGCGCGCTGCTTCGCAGCTGTCTGCTGAATCCGAACGCGGAAGTTAGCGTTCCGGATTCAGCAGAGAGCCGCGAAGCGGCGCGCGTGTTTTAAAAGGTTGCAGCCGGCCTGGGGGGCTCGGGGGCTTCCCCCCGAGCCCCCCAGGCCGGCTGCAACCTTTTAAAACACGCGGGATATGAGCGCCAAGGAGCTGTCTCCTGAAGCCGAAAGCGGAAGTTAGTGTTCGGCTTCAGGAGACAGCTCCTTGGCACTCGTATCCCGAATGTGAGCTCGGGAGGCGAACAAAAATGTCGCTCCCCTCCCAGCTCTTATCTCGAGTAGCTCGTAAGTAGAGCTGCTCGTATGTCGAGGTTCCACTGTACTTGGCAAAACAATAAAATAAAATAAATATATCTCGATATGTATCCTGTGTGAATGCCTGGTCTTTTATGATTCAATCTCCCATTCAGAAATCTACAGCCTTAGTGCCTTCCCATTTTTTTCAGTTAAATTTGAATTTTTCTCTCATTTTAATCATCACACGGCAAGTCATGGCTATCATAGAGCACCCTCCTGCCTATCCGTTTGTGTAAAATAGGGGCATAGGTGAATAAAACAAGTTCAAAGGCAGTAAACAGAGTACACCTTCGGGGTTCCTGGTGTTTAGCTGCACAGTTGTGTTAGTTGTTGACAAAAATTGGCTTGGAAATGCCTTGCCACATCACCTTGAGGTCTAAAGAGGTATTTTACAAAGTGTCTTAGTGAGCAGTAACTATGGTGCGCTTTTGAAGGAAATTACCTCCTTCTTAAGTATAGTCATTACCTATGCCTGCCGATTTCTCGGTAATTTAGTTTCATAGGGGTTTTTTTTAAGTTACTTTTTTTTAAAAAAAGAGAGAGGAAATAATTACTGTGGAATCTGCGCTGAAGCTTAATGTGTGAAGATAATCATGTGTTTACTTTATCTTTATATTGTTAATGCCAGGCTGTCTTGCACTTAACTTGAAATTCAATGGTTAGGAATGGCAACCTCTGCGATAGGCTTGAGGTTACTTGTGAAGAATATGAGATAATTCCAGTCATCTCCTTATCCTTTGACAACAAAGACGACCTTCCTTTTCCAAGTACGTTTTTCAGGTAGCCGCCTTTGTCCCTTGCTGTTGAGAAAAATAAGATTGCCAGGTTCACATCATTTGTTCTGTAGATTTAACAGGTGCTATGCCCAAATGTGTGCTCCAGACGGCAAAAATCAGCTGGCCAGTACATATATATATATGCTGGAACTGACACAGGGCAACACTTCACATGCCCTCAGATATGTCTCCGCGTGCCATAGGTGGCACCCACGCCATAGGTTCGCCATCACAGGTATAGGGTTTCCTGCCTAAGCAGGGGGTTGGACTAGGAGATTTCCAAGGTCCCTTCCAACTCTCCTCTCCTCCCCTCCCCTCCCCTCCTCTCTTCTATACTATTCTATTCTTCATTCTACTCTACCCTACTCTACCCTACTCTACCCTACCCTACCCTATTCTACTCTATTCTAAAGCTTTTATGGGTAAAAACCTACTATTTAATTATTTCTTATTTTAAAAGTAATTGAGGATCATACTAAGGTACTAGAGAAGGAAGGACAATAAAAAAACCTATTAAATATTCAATAAATAGTACACAAATTTACTCCCCCCCCCACGGGGGCAGCAGCCCATCACTGGTTGACCTACATAATTCATATGAATAGGATGGTGGCCCCAATGTGTCATAGCAAATGACTTATTTCCAAATTTTAAAAGAGCCTATTTTCCTTGAGTTCAGAAGAAAATCAAGAAACCCTGGGCTTGACAAATTCTTTCCCAACCACACTTTCAATTTGAAATTCTATGCCTTATTTGACAGAACCTTCTTTTATCCAATGGTCACTGGAGACATGACTTCCTGTCAAATAAAGATGGACCGGGGTGATGCACACAAAGATAGGAAACTGTCAGTTACAATCTTTTAAGAAAATGACCTACAGGGTACTGTAAAGTCCAGTTTGTTAAGGAACAAGTCCAATTTCATTTTTCAAATGAACTCCAGGAAAGGAAGGAAGGAAGGGAGATGAAATGGGGAAGGAAGGAAGGAGAAGGAAGAAGGAGGCAAAGAAAGTAAAGAAGGAAGGAAAGAAAGGAAAGGAAGGAAGGAAGGAAGGAAGGAAGGAAGGAAGGAAGGAAGGAAGGGCACTAATTCAAAATATAACAATTACCAAAAATTCCGTTTAACAGATGTCTGTCTGTCTGTCTGTCTGTCTGTCTGTCTGTCTGTCTGTCTGTCTGTCTCTCTCTCTCTCTCTCTCTCGGTATATGGTGTACACATGTGAATGTTAGAAATACTCAACAGTATGTATGCTTTTGAGAAGTTGCTGATTATTTGAAAGCTGGTGGCTGTTAGCAACTCAATACAGCTTTCCCAACTGGGACTAAGAAGAGAGAGAGATAAAGCAAAATAAAATAAAATAAAAATAAAAATGACAGCCGGAATGAAGCTAGAGAAGGAAACAAAAAAAAAAATGAACTTTATATCTGGCCATCAAGAACATCCTTGCATTCAAAAACATTCTACCCAGGGGAACCGCAGGATTCTTGTTGATATTTTTTAGATAGATAGTGTTGCCTTGTCGTACTGTTTATCTTGGGAATGTGAACTGCCAGTGATTGTGGGTTTTACTGGGTTTGTTTGTGAGTAAAATGCTTTAAAACTTGCCTGTGCATTTAAAAAAAAACCAACAAACCAGGTAAACCTCAGCTTACAACAATTAAAATCCAAAATTTCTGTTGCTAAGTGAAACCCTTGTGAATTTTGCCCCATTTTATGAACTTTGTTGCCACCGTTGTTAAGTGAATCATTACAGTGAACATGGTTGTTGAGAGAAACTGACTTCCCCGTGGACTTGGCTTGCTAGAAGTTGCAAAAGGGGATCATGTGACCCCAGGACACCGCAATGGTCATACATGTGAGTCAGTTGCCAAGAAGCTGGATTTTGATCACATGGCCATGGGGGATGCTGCAACAGTTGTAAGTATGAAAAACAGTCATAACTCCCTCTTTTTCAATACCATTGTTACCTTGAACAGTCACTAAATGAAGGGTTGTAAAGCAATGACTACCTATATTACCTATGGCTCAGAAGAGCCATTTCATTCCTTAATATGAAAGAAGCACTAAGAGGGGACTTTGTTTGCATTATGCTTGCCATTTTCCGTTTTTATAAGTACCTGTTATAAAAGAGCAGTATCACTTAGGTTTATATACAGTTTCACAGTATTTTACAGTCCTCTCTAAGCAGTGTACAGAGAGTCAGCATATTTTTCCCAACAATCTCTGTCCTCATTTTGCCCACCTCGGAAGGATGGACAGCTGAGTCAACTTTGAGCTGATCAGGATTGAACTGCTGGCAGTCGGCAGAGTTAGCCTGCAATACTGCATTCTAACCACAGTGCCACCGGGGCTCTAAGTTTTGCTTTGATAAGGTCCTAGATGAAGTTATGGCAGTTGGAACCATATATACTACTCAAAAAATGAATAAATAAAGGGAACCCTCAAATAACACATCCTAGATCTGAATGAAATATTCTCATTGAATACTTTGTTCTGTACAAAGTTGAATATGCACAACAGCCTGTGAAATTGATTGCCAATCAGTGATGCTTCCTAAGTAGACATTTTGATTTCATAGAAGTTTGATTTACTTGGAATTGTATTTTGTTGTTTAAGTGTTCCGTTTATTTATTTATTTTTTTGAGCAGTGTAAATATGAGCAGAAGGAATGGAACCAATTTCATTTTTTGGAACATTTCAAATAATGAACAGGACTACAGAGAATTTATTGATTTATTGATTGATTTGATTTTTGATTTGATTTGTATGCTTTGGGTAGGGAACCTGCTTTGCATCAACCATTATTCTGGGTTTCAAGGTTTGCTGCTTGCAGACCTTTTGGATTAAAACTTTTCATGGATTTTTATGGCCCATCATTACATGCCATCTCAGAGTCCTCCAACCTCACTGTGTTCTTCCCTGGTGTGAGATGAAATGAAATGGCAGGAGGTTAATGGATGCTTGAGAACAAATGGCATGAAGAGGTATGAGGGTAAAAGGAGAAGGAAGCAGCTAATTATGAGATTTGGGGGGCAGGGTGAAGATGAACAAACAAATATTTTATGTCGCCAAATAAAAACTGCATTGAGTATTTGCTAGAAGCCAAGATATTTGTTGGAATTGTCAAGAAGTATGCAGAGTGACCCTTGAATTATCAAGGATGCACACGAGCAAAGGAAATGCGGAATTCCAGCAGATATCCAGCAGATAGTCAAAAGATACATCATACAAACCAGATACATTTAAGTGTATAAAATAGTAATTACTTTAGTAAAAATCATAGTCCAAAAATAAACAGTCCATTCATAATCAATCAATAACTTTCAATACACTACCAATACTACAAGCCTTACTTGTACAGCTTAAATATACATAAACTATCATCGAACACACAGTTCTTACCACCGCAGTCACAATGAATCAGCAATACCAAACAGAGAAAACAGAGACAGAGATAGAGGATCATGCTTCTGGCTCCTCCTTATGGCAATCTCCAACACTATCTCCTAAAGCTATAGTGTTTCAATACTTAGAAGCATTCATTGTTAGGTTGTTTATACATTACTAAACCCAAACTGTTATGTACGTAGTACTAACAGGAATGGAAGTCGGCTGATATGCCGGTGCCAAATGCATTCCGTCTTCAGTTATTTCCATTTTCCTCCTTCTGTAAAAGTGTTTTTTTTTTAAACCTTCCCTGTTGTGTATTGAATATATATATATAGTTGTGTTAAGTCCAGCTAAAGTGAAACTAACCTTTAGATGATCCTAACTGTTAACTCCAACTGTTTTAGAAGAAAACTTTGAACATTCATATTTGGGAAGGATTTTCAAGTATAATGATTAGTTACGACCCTATGGGCCCAAAGTATAAATTACAGGTATTGCGTCAGCTGTGAAATCTACTTACCTTTCCTACCAGTTCGGAAGGCAGGCTTAGCGCAGAAAAAGGTTTTGTACATGCACAGAGGGTTAAAAAAAAGAAAATGGCAATGTTCAGGCAGGTGGGTGGAGTCTTATACTGCCTCTGCTACCGCTGGCAGCCATCGCTACCAGTACACCCGAACCGACCAAACTGGTAGCACTTTATCCCTGCATAGCCTGGTGCTCTCCAATTTTCCACTTCCAATTTTACTAAATAAATGCTGTTGCATCTATGCTGCCCAGCTTCTTGCCTACTGAAACCTACCACATAATATTTCCTTTATTGTCTACATCGAGATCTGATTAAAAATGATACTTTCTTTCCACTCCCATCCAGAAAAGAAAATCAAAGAGGGATTTAGTACTACTGATTGACTGATTTAGTGTCAGTGTTGGCTGGAGATCTTCAGTGGTGGAGTTGGTAGTGGTAATGTTAAAATATTGGAAGACAAAAAACAAACAAACAGATTCACCGAACCAAGTGGTGGACAAATGTTTGGGGGTCAGGAAAAACACTTTGGATATTTTTAATTTGGGGTGCTTCTGAAGGTTGTGGATTGCTTTGAACACACAGAGAAAATACATAATCAACCCATGCATACGCCACCATTGCTATTCCATATTTAGCTGTCAAATTGTTATAGTAGATTAGATTAGATTAACAGAGTTGGAAGGGACCTTGTAAATCATCTAACCCACCACCCAAGCAGGAGACCCTACACCATTTCTGACAAATGGCAGTCCAGTCTCTTCTTGAAAGATTCAAGTGATGAAGCTCCCACAACTTCCGAAGGCAACTTCTGGTCCATTGGTTGATTATTCTCACTGTTAGAAAATTTCTACTTATTTCCAGGTTGAATCTCTCCTTGTTCAGTTTCCATCCATTATTCCTTGTCTTGCCTTTGTGTGCTTTGGAGAAATGCTTGACCCCCTCTTCTCTGTGGCAGTCCCTCAAATATTGGAAGACTGCTATCATGTCTCCCCTGGTCCTTCTCTTCACTAGACTAGCCATGCCGATTTTCTATAACCGTTCTTCATATGTTTTAGTCCCCAGTCCCTTAATTATGGTTGCTCTTTATGCACTTTTTCTAGAATCCTAACATCTTTTTTATAGTGTGGTGACCAAAGGTAGCACAAAAGAGATGATAGGTTTCCTCTGTTTCTCAGACAAATAAATAACCACTGAGTTGTCAACAAAAGTTACTACAGGCAACTCTTAGCAGGAGTTTCAACCACTGGTAGATTGGGTAGTTTACAGGCTAATATATGTTCTTGAAAATAATTTCCTTGGTAGAAAGAAAAGGAGGTGAGATTTTCTGTACTTTTTGCCCAAATAACCTGTCTTTTCTTGGTATTGTGCCTGTTTATTTGGGTACTGTGTTCTGAGCAACAGACTTGTAAGTTTACTAACTATTATTGCTTCAGAATGTTGCTATTAAATAGGACACTGTGTTTTACTGCCCACTTTATTCATCTAATTCCAATTGGGGTTTGTACAGATTATGGCTAGAACATTTAATTAATATCAATTACCTAGACTGGCCTCTATAATAGAAAACCTCTATAATAGAAAACTAATACAAACCAGAAAAACCAGAGGAGAGCTTGAGAATCTGGTTATAACGAGCAAAAGAAATCAAATCGTCGCTGGGCAATTTTCAAAATAATTCAAGCTTACTTATACTTTTGCTGGTTTTCAGTTCCTACCTATGCCACTCATGATCAATACACCCTTGACTTAAGAAAGGGGTGTAAACATTTTTCTAGTTTGTAAAACCTTTCCTTCCTTTGCAATGATGGGGAATATTTATTATTAAGCACAGAGCAGAGCCTTAATAGTAGAGATGTAAAGGCATACATTGGAGAGATTTGCATTCAGAGAGGAATATTTAGTATGATAATGCAAGCTGTTTTATTAGGCTGGGCCATGCTAGCTTGCTCGTAAAGGCTTAAAGAAATCAGAGATTGGGACTGAACCCATAGAGATTTGCCAGCCAACTCAGAAACTACAGTGGTACCTCTACTTACGAACTTAATTCATTCTGTGACCAGGTTCTTAAGTAGAAAAGTTTGTACGAAGAAGCAATTTTTCCCATAAGAATCAATGTAAAAGCAAATAATGCCTGCTGTTGGGGAAACCACAGGGTGGGTGGAGACCCTGTTTTCCCCCAGGAGATTCCTAGAGAGGCCCCACAGAAGTTTCTCCCTGCCTTTTCCGGCCCTGTTTCCTCCTAGGAGATTCCTAGAGAGGACCCACGGAGGCTTCTCCCTGCCTTTTCTGCTTACAGTTTCAGAGGCTCAGGTTTGTAAGTGGAAAGTAGTTTTTGAGAAGAGGCAAAAAAATCTTGAACACCCGGTTCTTATCTAGAAAAGTTTGTAAGTAGAGGCGTTCTTAGGTAGAGGTACAGTAGTCCCTCGCTATACCGCGCTTCACCTACTGCGGCTTCACTTCATCGCGGGTTTCTGAGAAAGCCGATCGGAAGATTTAAACAGCCCGCCGAACTCGATCGGCAGGTTTTTAAAAAAAATATATATCTAAAATTGTAAATACTGTATTTAAATACTGTATCTAAAATAAATACTGTGTGGGAAGGGTTTATAAACACTTAAAACAATGAAAACTTACCAAACAATTACAATATAAATACTTAAATAAGTACTATCAGTCGATAAATTCCCCATCGCGGATTTCACCTGTCGCGGCCAGGTCTGGAACATAACACCAGCGATAGGTGAGGGACTACTGTACAACTGTATACATGCAAAAAGCAAGTCATGTTAATGGAACAAAATAAGCCTCCAGGGCAGGGGTGGGGTGCTTGCACATGTGCAAAAGTAAAAAACAAGAGGGCTGCACCATAGACGCCTCCAAGAGAGCCAGTTTGTGGGTGTGGCCAGCCGGCCATCACTCCTGGTTTGGCGAGGGGGGGGGGGTAACTCCCACTACTGGTTCTAAAGAACTGGTCTGAACTGGGAGGAACCCACCACTGCTCCAGGTTTCTGTGTTGCTGATACTGGCTGGCTTCAAGCAGACCCTGGCACCTTTACATGCTGATCTCAGAAAATAGAACACTGTTATTTATCAGTTTATTTTTCTTTGTTTCTTTACACTCCCCTCCCTCTGTCTTCGTCTCCTCCCTCTGTCCTCTTACTCCTTCTCTCCCCCTTCCTATTTCCTCCACTCCTTTTCTTCTCCTTACTTTTCTACTTCCTCTTTCTCCCTTTTCCTGAATGATCCCTATCCTAATTCATGCTATATTCAACAGACTGACATCATAGAAAGACTCTGAAGGCACAGCTCTTCCATCAAGCTTGGGAAACCAGCAATGGTTGGGAACTCCTACAATGGCTGTGCAGAGCTAATGTAGATTGGATTCTGCTGCCGATCATGATTTTATTTTTCCTAAATTGATCGTGTGCCATTTTTAATATGCTTGCATATTGGCTTTTAAGTTCTGTTTTATTGGTTTTCCTCCCAGAGTTGTTTAGATGAGATGAGTGGCCACATGAATCAAAATTAATAACAACAATAATAATCTGGATAATGGATGTTGCTTTCTCCAACCCTGGAGACAGAATAGAAGAGAAGGAACTGGAAAAAATCATAAAGTGGAAAGACAAAGAAGAATGACCGCGGGGCAGGTGAGGGGAGGAAGAAAAGGCAGTACCAATAGTAATAGGCAATACCAATAGTAATAAGTGCAACTCCAAAAACTTAGAGTAATAAGAACACTGTCATCATTGACAAAATTGCTATCAGCCAAAGCAGTGTCAATGGTTTGACCTAAGAAACGTAAACACTCTCAGGAACTTTGAAATCCCCAAAGCAAAACTTTATTGGAGACACACTGTTTTGGTACTGAAGAATCAAAACCAACTCTGCTCAATAAGGGTTGGTATTTGACACAATCTGCTAATTTCTGGAGGGCTCATTTTTGGAGGGCTTTGAAGCACCAGCGCAATCAGTAAAATTAACCTTTTCCTCACCAACAGATACTCCCAAGTCAAAGCAAACAAAGCATAATGAAAACCCATCTTCATTTCTTTCATAAACGTCACTACACCAAGGACTACGACAACCCTATATCAGCTACCCACCCAAATATTCTGCCTTCAGTTGACAAAAACACTTCTCACCCATCTTATTTCTAGCCATGAGGTCTCTGACATAGTTGAATAAACATTTTGCATGCAATTTGTGAGCCAAAGATGATGTGTTTTGGCAAAGCCCATGCATTATGGTCATATAAATTATGCTCATAAGCCCTGCCAGCTTGTTGCAAAAATCCGAATGAAATCAGCAGCAGATTCCCTCGTTAAGACTTCCTTTTTATTCTTAAAGATGCAGTGTGTTTCTCAAATGAGCAGAAGGGACTATTTAAAAAAAAACAAAGCAAGAAGAAGCAAAGGTGATAAACTATTTGCAATAAACTTGTTTCCAAACAGGAGTAGGACAGAATGCTGCATTTAACTGCCATTAAAAAAAAAGAAGCATTCTCAGAAGTCAAAGAGGATATTATGTCTAACAGCTTACATTCTGAGCTAAATGCATAAAGTCCCACAATTTATATGTAACTGGTGTTGATGATTAACTATAAAAGGTAAAGGTTCCTCTGCACGTGCATGCTAGCAGTTTCCAGCTCTAGGGGCAAAGCTCATCTCCGTTTCTAAACTGAAGAGCCACCATTGGTGGTGAAATCCAATTTTTTTACTACCAGTTCTGTGGGTGTGGCTTAGTGGGTGTGGCTTAGTGGGTGTGGCTTAGTGGGTGTGGCTTGGTGGGTGTGGCTTAGTGGGAGTGGCAGGGGAAAGATACTGCAAAATCCCTATTCCCTCCCCACTCGGAGCCAGCCAGAAATGCTATTTGCCACTACTCAAAATTTCTGCCACCCGTTCTCCGAACTATCATAATTTCTGCTACTAGTTCTCCAGAACTTGTCAGGGCCTGCTGGATTTCACCCTTAGTCTCCAGGGTCATGTGGCTAGCATGACTCAATGCCAAAGGCACATAGAGCGTTGATACCACCAAATTTGGTCCCTATTTTTCTACTAAGTTGGCAGAAGATGGGACAAGTAACGGGAATCTCTAACGGGCGCTAAGGATTCAAATAGCTGAACGGCCAACCTTCTGATTGACAAGCTCAGCATCTTAGCCACTGAGCCACTGCGTCCCAGTCTATACAGGCCTGCAAAACAAATGCATGCAGAGTCGTAGTAATAGCGGTAGTAGCCAACAACAATAGGCATTGTTCTGGAGGGTGGGAGGAAGAGGAGGAAGATCTTATTTTAAGATTGTTCTATTGATGGGCTGTGAAACAAAGGGATTGTTAAACTTGAGAGAGCCAAAGTAGCTTTTTATTCCTGATGACTTCCTTTTTCAGCCGGCTAATAAAGAAACGACGTTTGCTGAATCTGTCAGCAGAGAAAAAGCAGAATGAAAAATTCAAGAGCCGCTTTTCCCAAATTGCCATCTACCCCACAAGACGCATTTGGCTTTGTCTTCTTAATGTGTTTCCAACGAGCTGCCTGTTTTAAGAAGAGTGTAATCAGCTCTCCGTTGGGAATAGCCTGCACCAATATTTCAATGTCTGCATTTTATGGAGCTCTCTGAGGCAGCGAGGAAATGAGTTGGATTGGGCTCTTGTGCAAACAACGATGAAGTGGATGATTGAGAAAAGCTACATTGAGATGTCCCAGCATTTAGCATGGTGCACTGCCTCATGATCAACCTAAACTCTCAAATGCACTGTTTTCCCAGGCCTCTTTGCAGAGAGTAAATGTTTCATCCAAGGTCTTTGAAAGGCAAAGGATATGTTTAGTTGCTAAGCTACAACTTAACTAGAGCTCTGGTGGAGCAGTGGTTAGAATGTGGTGTTGCTGGCTAACTCTGCACACTGCCAGCAGTTTGATCTTGACCGGCTAAGGCTTGACTCATTCTTCCATCCTTCCAAGGACATTAAAATGAGGATGCAGATTATTGGGGACAATATATCTGTAAACCACTTAGAAAGGGCTTTAAAGCACTATTAAGCCATGTATACGTCTGAGTGCTATTGCTAACTTCTTCCACTGCACAATGTTTTATGTTTTGGGATAATTTTTGATTCAAATCATGCTCACAAGTAAAGACACCTTTTCTGGGAGGAATTCTGGAGAGTCATTTAAAGGACATTTCATTAGAATTCATGAGAAGAAGGAAAAAGGAAACAGCCACTTTTGTGCCTTGTTGAGAGAGGAGCTCTATCATATTCCTCCAGTTCCTGGATTGTATACAGCTTATTTTTAAACTTTGGTAACTGATGTTGGATGCTGCAGTCTTCTTCCTCCTTCTGCACCTCCATTTCCTTATATGATCTATAGTATATCTTGATTATGAGTGATGGTGGCACAGTGGTTAGAATGAGGTACTGCAGGCTACTTCTGCTGACTGCCTGAAATTTGGCACTCGGAATATTCCCAGGCTCAAGGGTGACTCAGCCTACTATCCTTCCTAGGTGGGTTAAATGAGGATCCAAATTGTTGGGGGCAAGATGCTGAGCCTGTAAACTGCTTTGAGAGGACTATAAAGCACTGTAAAGCAGTATAAAAGGCTAAGTGCTATTGCTGTTATATTTAGACAAACTTTTTCAATAATTGTGTTGTGCTATTCTGAGGAGCTTGGGGACTGAAATGCAAGATATGAATGTCTTTAAGAAATAGCCTTAAAGCAAAGGATCCTGGCATTCCTCCATGCTTCTACCAAGGTAGCACAAGTTGGGAAAATGCACTACATTTTGGAAAATTGAAGAGGAATCAATGGGAATAAATAAATTCTGGAAGAAACTCCAGAAAATGTATTGCTGGAAAGTAAAGCTTGGATTGATATTTTCTCTGGGAACTTGTGGAGCTTGCTGATTTTTTCAGCAAAAAATTGTATTTTAAGAGTCTCACATGACTCTACAACAGACTGTTTATAACTCTAAAGCAGAAAGACAAGATGATGCAAACAGTGAGGACAACAGACACCCAGTCCCGAAAATAGACTAGAACAGAAATTGGAAGCTTATAAGGTTTTATCCTTGTTAAGTTAAAGTCATTTATCTTAGCTGAGCCTGCACTTAGGAACAAACCAGCCATTACCCATAAATATTGAAATTATAATTTGGCTTTTAGTGGAAACAAACGCAAACATTTAACTTCGGGAAGTCCCGATCTTTCAGTAGAACATTTTAACTATGCCAAAAAACAGCTATCGTTCGCACATTCTACTAAGACTTCTTTGGCTTAATGGCTTGTTGAATAAACTACAACCGGTTGGATTTGCGCAGCATGACAAGACATAAATCATACCTGACAAGATCCAAAAGCTGGATCTTATGTAAACTACTAAGCCCAAAGCTCAAACAAACCAAATGGTGATTCATAGTGACAAAGTAAAAGTTAACAAATGGGCTTTTTGATTATTCAACCTTCCCAAGAGAACTGAAATAGTCAAACGCTGCAATTAATACTTAGATGTTGAACACTAAAATAGAAATTATTTTCCAGTGGCATTTGTTTCGACTTAAGAAAACATAAGCCTTCGCTGACATTTTTTCAAAAAGAAAATTCATGTGAATCTGAATATAGGTTTAATGATCATTCCATTGGCAAAAAAGGTAGTTAAATGGGACAAATCTCACTTCACAGATGTCTTACTTAGCAGCAGAAATTTGGGGCTCAACTGTGGTTGTAATTTGAGGACTACTTGTATTTTTCCTTTAGAGAAACCCAGTACCCTCCAATAACTCTAACATTTCTCAGAAATAATTTAACATACTTTTGGACCTTTGGAGATCTGGTTCTAAGTTCTGGAATCAACTTCCTTCTTCCTTTTATCTGTGGAAAATTGAGGAATTTGCTTTGGCTTTAAAAACCTTTAACTTTGTTTATTTCATTAGAGACCAGAGACTTTACAAAAATTTTAATTTCAATAGGGATTTTTTTAAAAATTTCATTACAGGTCTAGTATAGAATTGTGTTTCGTCCTACCATTCTTTAGCCAAGAGTTCCACTTGAATGATTAAATTATCACATTCTTGACTGTTCAAGAATAATCATTATGGAGTTGTTGTTGTTTTTTTGTTGGTCTGTGTTGTGGTTCAGCCTCAGTCAGATCAAAGACCAGCTGCGTCTCTGCTGGCTCCATGCCCGGGGGAAGCTGAGAGCGGAGAGGAGAGTTCTTCGCAGTCAGACTGTGCAGGCAGCAATCACGAAAGTGAAGGTGATGCAAGGCCTGGGAGTCCTGGGGAAGGGCTATCTCCAGCAAGTAGCTGTGATTCATTGGAGTCCCTGGATGATGCACAAGCTATCATTAGTATGCGACAGAGACGCATAGCTCAAAGGAGAAATCAGCTGTGTAGATATTATCAGCGTTGAATGAGAAACACCAGGGGGTTGGGTGTGGTCCTCATTAGCAGGGAAGTGTTTATAAGGCATGAGAACCATTCCGCAGCGTGGAGTGTTACCAAAGGGGAGTTGGAGTTATCTGCATTTTTTCGAAGCGTTTTTGTTCCTGGCTCGTGGCCCCAGCAGCCTTGAAGACCCGTGGGAGGTTGGTGTTTGTTAAGAACAGCCTCGTTTGGCATTAAGGATCCTGTGTTTCTGTATGAACAATTACCTTCGTGTATCTATTTGGAGTTCCACTGTTTTCTCTGATCTGTAAGGACATTTTCTGTTGGCTTCTTTTTTCTTTACTATTATAAAACTGTGTTTGGATTCAACCGGTGTGTCTGGCTTATCTTGTTGGGTTGGTCATAGCTTCCGGAGTGACCCAGACAGAAACAGTCTGTTGGTTTTATTATTTATTTATTATTATATTTCTATGCCGCCCTTCTCGAGGCGACTTAGATAGCTTACTGTGTGACTCATGATAGCTTACTGTGTGAAGAAACATATAAGGACAATTGCATTAAAACTATTAGATTTAATTACATGGGGGAGAGAGAGAGAGAGAGAGAGAGAATGAACATTTTGTGTTATGGCTTTCCTCCTTCCACTTCTTTATTTATTTCTTAGATTTGTATGCCGCCCCTCTCCGTTTTTTCCACTTCTTTTTAGGAGAAAAGGAACTGAAGGAACAGGTTGGGCTACAAACCCCACCATCCCCAAATAACATCCTTTGATAAGAAGAGATAACCAAGACTCAGAAAAGAAAATAACTTGATTTACTGGACTTGTTTCATCCCAGCTCACTCTTAAGAAACTATTGATATATTTGTAAGATTTGAACTGGGCTTTGAAGCAAACAGGACCATATCTAGTTAGTACTCAAAAGGAAGATCATCATGAAATATCAGAGTTCTAGGCTACACTGGAAAAGAAAAGAAAAATTCAGAAAGAGGAAAGAGGTATTTGCTTCCAAAACATTACCCAGAAAGTATGTGGATATGTCCATGAAATGACCAGGAACACACCTTTCCTTAAAGGAAACTTTGCTTTTGGTAAGGGAAGAAAATTCAGTATAATAATTATTATTTATTAGATTTGTATGCCACCCTTCTCCGAAGACTCAGCTTAACTTTAGACCAGGAGGTTGTCAAAACTTATAGGCAGTGGTAGGTTGCCAGTTTGGACCAGTTTGGGCGAATTGGTAGTGCCCACCAGGGGTGAAATTCAAAAATTTCCCCTATGAGTTTTGTGGGCGTGGCTTGCTGGTTGTGATGTGGCTTTGTGGGTGTGGCTTGGTGGAGATGGCAGGGGAAGGATACTGCAAAGTCCCCATTCCCTCCCCACTCCTGGGAGAAGGATATTGCAAAATCTCCATTCCCACCCCCCACTCTGGGGCCAGCCAGAGGTGGTATTTGCCAGTTCTCTGAACTACTCAAAATTTCTGCTACTGGTTCTCTAGAACCTGTCAGAAGCTGCTGAATTTCGCCCTTGGTTCTGACAATCAGCTGGCTCCGCTTAGCTGCCCCTGAGATATTCTGTCCTATGTTTCTTTCTTTTGGGTTCAGCTGATTCGTGCTGCATAGCTGATTTCCGTGCCTCCGCTGTTCTACTTACTCAGATTCCTTTAGAAGGTAAGCAGCTGGGCTTCAAATTGCTGTATTTTGAATGCTGCGCAGAAGCACGTTATCACCAAACCAGTTGTTCCATCAGTTGCAGTCCACCACTGCCCATATGGCTTACCCTGTAAACATGGTTAAGGAACCAATGGCTTAGCATGTTTACCAATATGTCACACCCATCTCTAGTAATGATATTTAAAGCACTTAAACTTGGGTAAGGGAAGAAAACACAGATGGGAAAGTGACTCCAACAATGTCAATAATATCAACATGAAACAATATCAGAGCTCTCCGTTTATTTATTTATTTATTTGTTTGTTTGTTTGTTTGTTTATTTATTGGATTTGCATGCCGTCCCTCTCCGGAGACTCGGGGCGGCTAACAGCAATAATAAGGCAGCATATAATAATAATCCAATACTAAAAACAATTAAAAACCCATTATAATAAAAACCAAAGAGTCATACAGACATACCATGCATAAAATTGTAAAGACCTAGGGGGAAAGGGAATCTCAATTCCCCCATGCCTGGCGGCAGAGGTGTGTTTTAAGTAGCTTACGAAAGGCAAGGAGGGTGGAGGCAATTCTAATCTCTGGGGGGAGTTGGTTCTAGAGGGCCGGGGCCACCACAGGGAAGGCTCCTACCCTGGGTCCCGCCAAGCGGCATTGTTTAGTTGACGGGACCCGGAGAAGACCCACTCTGTGGGACCTAACTGGTCGCAGGGATTCGTGCAGCAGAAGGCGGTCCCGGAGATAATCTGGTCTGGTGCCATGAAGGGCTTTATAGGTCATAACCAACACTTTGAATTGTGACCGGAAACTGATCGGCAACCAATGCAGACTGCGGAGTGTTGGTGTAACATGGGCATTTTTGGGAAAGCCCATGATTGCTCTCGCAGCTGCATTCTGCACGATCTGAAGTTTCCAAATACTTTTCAAAGGTAGCCCCATGTAGAGAGCATTACAGTAGTCGAGCCTCGAGGTGATGAGGGCATGAGTGACTGTGAGCAGTGACTCCCGGTCCAAATAGGGTCGCAACTGGTGCACCAGGCGAACCTGGGCGAACGCCCCCCTTGCCACAGCTGAAAGATGTTTCTCTAATGTGAGCTGTGGATCGAGGAGGACGCCCAAGTTGCGAACCCTCTCTGAGGGGGTCAATTATTCTCCCCCCAGAGTAATGGACGGACAGATGGAATTGTAAATTGGAATTTACAAAAGTGCAATGCTAGAAACAACTAAGATATTGTTCAGGACCCTCAAACTCTCTGGCCTGTGTCCCAAAGGCATCATTTATCCCCAATCTACAACACAGTCCACAGTTCACAGATCCAAGAAGGCTCCACACCAATTTGCACAACTCAAGTGACCCTGATGACAGAGATAAAGCTTCAAGTGACCTTAGGAACCTGCTAAAAGAATGCAAATGACCAGCTGTCTGCAAAGATCCTAAATCCTTCCATTCCCCACCATCCGGTCAGAGCTGAGGGAGCTTCTTGGATGAGAAGTGAAACGTCTTCAAAGACAAACCAGAAAGTTCAGTTGCCTCTTGAAAAAGCGCCTTTGGGGCTATCATGACCTAGAAAACTGAGAATCTCCATAGCCTATAGTATAGGACCCAAGATTGAGAAACATTTATTTATCAATAAAAATGTAGCCAACCTCACCTATCCCATGAAGTACAAACATCATACCATCCGAATTAACAAGATGATGGAAAATTATCTGAAGTATTGGCATTATGTAGTGCTGCCTTTTTAACACAAATTTTAACTAATTAGGCTTTGCACAGGAAATCAAATGCAATCGCACAAAGACTCAATTTTCCATACAGCTGAGGATCTGACCTTTCAAGAGTTGGGAAAGAAAATTATTGTTAATTAACATGATTAATCATTTCCTGTTATTTCCAGTTAATTAGGGTTTTGTTTTTTTATATACATATTAAAAATTAGCCAGATGGATTGATGGATGGGTGGGGAATGGTGGGGAATACAAAATGACTATGGTGATTTTCACACTCACTACACTAAGCCATGGATTGCTGAATAAATCAGAATTAGCTGCATCCAGACAACCCATTGCATGTTTCCAAACTGCAATGGTTGAGTTCACACAACCCACCAAATCCAAGGCAAAGAAGCCACATTCTGAAGCAAGCTAAAGATTTTTTACTGCTGCAGAGGCCCTGAAGAAAAGGAGATCAATCCTATACATCTTCTATTCTTCCCCTTCCCCTTCTCTGTTTCCTCCTCCTTCTCTTCCTCCTGCTCCTGCTCCTCCTCACCCCTCAACCCAAATCTGATATGCCTCAACATTTCACAAGGAGTTTTTTTCTAGAGATAGTTTCAAACAACTAGGTTCTGTGTGAGGACATTGAACATGTTTCATTTTTATCACATGCACAATTCCTTCAAATAGATCAAATTGGAAAATAATTTGCAGCTTCAGTCAAATAGTATTGTAATTATTTATTGAATCACATCTATGCATACTGCCATTGATGATCAGTGAAGCCTCCTAAAAAAGTTTATCATCTTTCTGAAACTATTTCAGATTAATTTATTAGGAAGAAATAAACATGATAACAATTTGTGAGATTCTGTTTTTGAGAATAAGAACAATATTATATGAAGCATTTTTTGTAAACCAGCGATGGATGGATGGATGGATGGGTGGATGGACAGATGGATGGATGGACTGATGGGTGGACAGATTTAGTACTGGTTTTGCAGTGTTGTGTTTCCTCCTCCCCCCCCCCCAAAAAAAAATCAACTTCCTAACAGTAGGGATTTTTGCAAGAGACATGAAAATCCGACCTACCACATCAGTTTTTCTAGAAGACTAACTCCATCAGGGTTTCCCTTCTGTAGTAAGGAAGCAATCAAATGCAATTACCACAATCCTAGATACTGAACTACAAAATGCACTTTGTTCATCATTTATTTTAACAAGTGTCATTTACTTTCAATTATTGATGGCCCTACTTAGTACACTCATAAAGGCCCTCTAGCATACAGTGTTTAAAATAATGGATTCTAATAATACTTCCATGCGTTATATTGAGACATTTGAGGATATCAGGGTATCTTTGGAAATTATAATTGGATCTATACATTAGGCAAAGCAAGGCAATTTGGTCTCTTCGTATGCTGCATATTACTTGTGCAAAATTATTTTAAAGCATATAGGCAGCAATGGTGCAAATGTTTACTTAGCATTCAATCAAATTATGCCAACAAAAAATTTTCAACCCAGGATAAAATCCAAGAGACCCGTGTTTTCCACTGGAAGGAGAGAAAAAAGAAATTTCCAAATTAAACACTTTTGCTTTTTTAAACATTATGAAATGTTTTTGTGAGCTTTGCACTCTTCTCATAAGTTTTACAGTCTATGTGAATGTATATGAAGTATTAATGTCAATGCTTCCTGTTTTAACTTCTAACGCCTTCAGGATCCTTGTTGCATGAGCCATGTGGCATAGTGGTTAGAGTGCAGTACTGCAGACTACCTTTGCTGACTGATAGCTGCCTACAATTTGACAGTTCAAATTTCACCAGACTCAAGATTGAGTAAGCCTTCTATCCTTCCCAGATTGAGAACCCAGATTGCTGGGGGAAATAGGTTGACTCTGTAAAAGGCTTAGAGAGGCTTGTAAAAACACTGTGAAGCAATATATAAGTCTATCTGATGTTGCTATTGTTATTTTAGTTTTGCATCTTGTGTGAATATAGTCTATTGGGCTTAATGCATCATGCAAAACCGATTAAGAGCTAATTTAATAATTAGGAAGAACGTTGGTCATGAAGTGTGGGAGACAGTGTAGCATGGGGGTTAAAGTGTCACATTGGGATCACCGTTCCCTGTAAGCTGCGCACGTGAGCACGCGTGCGCTCCAAAATACCCCCCGCGCACCGTTTTTCTCGGCCGCGCACTCCCCATCCCCCTGCCAGCCCGCGGGGGGGAGGCGCGGGCAGTAGAAGGGAGCCACGGCCACACCTGCCTCTCCATGGTGCCTCCGGCCCCCTCGCGCTCCAGGCCTCTTGGCCCTGCCCCCCACCCGCCCGGCCTCTCTTTCTCCTCCGCTGCAAGAGAGGGGGGGCAGGCGTTCTCCGGAGGCTGGCGGGCGCGCGGGGCCGGCGCACTCTCTTCCCATCTCCCTGCCTGCGCGCCCGCACGGAACATTCAAAGTAAGAGCGAAGGCGAAGGGTTTTATTATTTTGAATGTTCTGGGCGGGTGGGCTGGCAGGGAGATTTGGGGAGCGCGCGCCGGCTGCCCCCCGAACACCTGGTCGCCGGCCCGCCCGCTTGTTGCTCGCCCGCCTGCTTGTCGCTCGGCCCGCTGCGAGCGGCGGGCGGCGAGCGGGCTCCAAAAGTTGGCTGGGATGCAAAAGTCGGCTGGGATACTGGGAGGCGGAGCGTGGCCGGGCACCGTGTCTTCGCCTCCGCGCGCCGCCTCCACCCGGCCGAAAACAAAATGGCTCCAAAAGTCGGCTGGGCTCCCGGAAGGCGGTGCGCGGCTACTTCCTCTTTGCTGCAGAACCGCACGGGGGCGAAGACACAGCGCCCGCCCACACTCTGCCTCCCAGGAGCCCGGCTGACTTTTGGAGCCGTTTTGTTTTCAGCCGGGCGGAGGCGGCACGCAGAGGCGAAGACACGGTGCCCGGCCACGCTCCGCCTCCCGGGAGCCCAGCTGAAAACAAAACGGCTCCAAAAGTCGGCTGGGCTCCCGGGAGGCAGAGCTTGGCCGGGCGCCGTGTCTTCGCCTCCGCGCGCCGCCTCCGCCCGGCCGAAAACAAAATGGCTCCAAAAGTCAGCCGGGCTCCCGGGAGGCGGTGCGCGGCTGCTTCCTCTTCGCTGCAGAGCCGCCGGGCAGAGGCGAAGACAACGGCGCCCTCCACTCTCTCTCCATCTCTCTCTCTCTCTCTCTTTTTCTCTCTGTTGCCGGCGTGGTGAACGAGAGAGAAAGAGAGAGAGAGAGAAAGGAGGGGAGAGAGAATGAGAAAGAAAGCGAGAAAGAAAGCAAGAGAGAGAGAAAGAGAGGGGGGAAGGAGGGGGAGGGAAAGACATAGAGGGAGGGAAGGAGGGAGAGAGAAAGAGCAAAAAAGAGAGGAAGATAGGAAGAGAGAAAGGAAGAGGGATGGAGAGAGAGAGAGGGATTGAAAGATGAAGGAAGGGAGAGAGAAAGGGGGAGGGAGAGATAGAAAGGAGGGAGAAGGGGGTAGTTAGGGAGGGAAAAGGAAGGGCTTGGAGAAAGGCAGGGGGAAAGAAAGATAGAAATAAAAGAGGGAGGGAGAGATAGAAAGGAAAGAGGGAGAGAGGAAAGAGGGAGGGAGAGATAGAAAAGGAAAGAGGGAGGGAGAGATAGAAAGGAAAGAGGGAGGGAGAGATAGAAAGGAAAGAGGGAGGGAGGAAAGAGGGAGGGAGAGATAGAAAGGAAAGAGGGAGGGAGAGATAGAAAGGAAAGAGGGAGGGAGAGATAGAAAGAAAAGAGGGAGGGAGAGATAGAAAGGAAAGTGGGAGGGAGGAAAGAGGGAGGAAGACATAGAAAGGATAGAATTATGGATGCAAGAACTTGCTCATGTGTGATAGCGCACGCCCACACTTACTTACTTACTTACTTACTTACTTACTTACTTACCTACCTACCTACTTACTTTATTTATTTATTTATTTATTTGTTTGTTTGTTTATTTACTTATTTATACTTATATGCCACCCAGTGCCAAAGGGACTGCCGTTCAGACACTATACTTTTCCGCTCACCCCGAAAAAAAATTAGAGGGAACACTGATTGGGATTGGAGATCCAGGTTTAGGTTTCAAGAGACATGGTGGTGCAGTGGTTAGAGTGCAGTACTGCAGGCTACTTCTGCTGACTGCTGCTGACTGCAATTTGGCATTTTGCAGTTCAAATCTCACCAGGCTCAAGGTTGACCTAGCCTTCCGTACTTCTGAGGTAGGTAAGATGAGGACCAAGACTCTTGGGGGGCAATAGTCTGGCTCTGTAAACTGCTTAGAAAAGGCTGTAAATCACTGTGAAGCGGTATATACAGTGATGGGCTGCTGCCCCCAGGGGGGGCAGTGGGGGTATTAAGTTTATGCTCTATTTATTGAATACTTAATAGGTTTTTTATTGTCCTTCCTTCCCTAGTACCTTAGTATGATCCTTAATCACTTTTAAAATAGGAAATAATTCAATAGTATGTTTTTACCCATAAACACTTTAATTATTTTAATCGTTATCTAGAACTAAACCTTTATAGCAATTAAAGAAAATGGAGCTACTTGCCTAACCTGTTATCATACTGAACCTTGTGGGTTCAATATAAAACCTTAAAATGTTCCTGTGCTCCTCAACAAATAATGCTGTCTATCATTTGTCCTTTTTGTGGCTATTCAAATAATGTGACTTAATCAACTAAAAAGACTCCAAGCACTTATTTGAAAACTTATCTCGGTCGGTAAGCCACTCCCACCAATCAATGACCTTTAAGCCACCCCGTCACATGATTGTCAAGCCACTCCCACCTGGTCACATGCCCAACAAAGCCACTCCTACCCAGTCACATGACCATCAAGCCACACCCACAAAATAAATCACGCCCATAGTGTGGCAGTAAAAATTTTGGCAGCCCATCATTGGCTTCCACCCATTGATTTTTGTTCTTCCTTCAGTTGCATTGGAGAATAGGTCAACCCCCTCTTTCCTGTGACCACCCCTCAAATATTGGAAGACTGCTATTTTACGTCACCCCTAATCCAAAACTATTGCTATTGGGAAAAAACTGCTGAACATTTTACCCAAGTATCAGCCAACATTGCTTCTATCCAGCCCATCTTCCTCTCAATCTATAAAAAAAGTGACCGTCTTTCTCTTATAATGCTGAATTACATCTTTTTTTCTTTGTGAAAGACTCTTCCTTTTCTCCTTTCCCATCGCTCAGTTTTGCATTCCTTGCAGGCACATACAACACCCAGCATTGCATCATATTCAGCCAAAGAGACAATTAAAATGAAATGAAATAAAACTTCTCTGGCAGTATCTTTTTGCTGGAAAAAAAAAATAAACAGAATAAAAGTGTTCCTCTTAAAAGTTCAGCTTTATCCCTGGTTCCACACCATTGGACCTGTCACTGGAATTAAATAGAGACGGTTAAAACTGATCGCTCCAAGGAGAGTGGGAAAGAACTGAACGCAGCACTTTGAGATAAAATATCCTAATAAAAACAGAATCTCATTTAAATTTTATTTTTCATGAACTTGCAAAATAAAGACAGTCCAAGGCTAAGAAGAGAGAGGAGGGGGCTGAGTTGCGGAAGGAAGGGTGACCTTAATTTTGAATGATCTGTTTTCAGAGATAATGCTGAAGATCACCAAAAAAAAAATCGAAAGAAAAAAATAAAAAAATATGGGGGGGGGGGGGAAATCCAGTATTGAACACAAAATCCAACTTGTGATATTGAAGGAAAGAGACAGTCAGAATATCCAAGGAGGTGTAGAATGTTCACCATCACTGACATCTAGTGGACAAAATCACAAGTACTAAAGACGACACTTGGGGTTTTTTTTTTGGGGGGGGGTAGATTAGATTAGATTTATTGGATTTATATGCCACCCCTCTCCGCAAACTCGGGGTGGCTCACAACAAAGTAAAAACAATACATAATAACAAATCCAATACCCACCAATCCAATTACAATGTTAAGCTAAAAAATTCATAAAAAACAACCCCAGAATATTAAAAAACAAGCACACAATCAATCTAACACCAAAACAACATGGGCAAGGGGGAGATGTTTCAGTTCCCCCATGCCTGACGGCAAAGGTGGGTTTTAAGGAGTTTGCGAAAGGCAAGGAGGGTGGGGGCAATCCTAATCTCAGGGGGGAGTTGGTTCCAGAGGGTCAGAGCCGCCACAGAGAAGGCTCTTCCCCTGGGTCCCGCCAGACGACATTGTTTAGTCGACGGGACCCGGAGAAGGCCAACTCTGTGGGACCGAACCGGTCGCTGGGATTCGTGCTGCAGAAGGCGGTCCCGAAGATATTCTGGTCCGGTGCCATGAAGGGCTTTATAGGTCATAACCAACACTTTGAATTGTGACCGGAAACTGATCGGCAATGCAGACTGCGAAGTGTTGGAGTGATATGGGCATACTTAGAGAAGCCCATAATTGCTCTCGCAACTGCATTCTGCATGATCTGAAGTTTCCGAACACTTTTCAAAGGTAGCCCCATGTAGAGAGCGTTACAGTAGTCGAGCCTCGAGGTGATGAGGGCATGAGTGACTGTGAGCAATGACTCCCGGTCTAAATAGGGCCGCAACTGGCGCACCAGGCAAACCTGGGCAAATGCCCCCCTCGCCACAGCTGAAAGATGTTTCTCTAATGTGAGCTGTTGATCGAGGAGGACGCCCAAGTTGCGGACCCTCTCTGAGGGGGTCAATAATTCCTCCCCCAGGGTAATGGATGGAGAGATAGAATTGTCCTTGGGAGGCAAGACCCACAGCCACTCCGTCTTGTCTGGATTGAGTTTGAGTTTGTTGACACCCATCCAGGCCCCAACAGGCTCCAGGCACCGACACATCACTTCCACTGCTTCGTTGACTGGACATGGGGTGGAGATGTATAACTGGGTATCATCGGCGTATTGATGATACCTCACCCCATGTCCATGGATGATCTCGCCCAGCGGTTTCATGTAGATATTAAATAGCAGGGGGGAGAGGACCGACCCCTGAGGCACCCCACAAGGGAGAGACCTCGAGGTCGACCTCTGACCCCCCACTAACACCGACTGCAACCGACCAGAGAGGTAGGAGGAGAACCACTGGAGAACAGTGCCTCCCACTCCCAACCCCTCCAGCCGGTGCAGAAGGATACCATGGTCGATGGTATCAAAAGCCGCTGAGAGGTCAAGGAGCACCAGGACAGAGGACAAGCCCCTGTCCCGGGCCCGCCAGAGATCATCCATCAACGCGACCAAAGCAATTTCCGTGCTGTAGCCGGGCCTGAATCCAGACTGTTGAGGACCTAGATAATCGGCTTCTTCCAAGGACCGCTGGAGTTGAAGTGCCACCACCTTCTCAACAACCTTCCCCATAAAGGGAAGGTTGGAGCCTAGACGGTAGTTATTAAGCACAGCTGGTAGGGGCAGAAAGCAAGTGCCCCCCTTTTAAATGGGGGGTGGGGTTTCCTGACCAATGCTGCAATATCCCCATTTTTAATTCTGCTTCCTCCCACTCCCCCATTTAGGGGCATATCTTCCTAAGTGCATCAACTCAGGCAAATTATGCATTACTCTACGTCAGCCAAATTCAAGAGAGACCGCTATTCTTGAGACATGGATATATGTTATTTTCTGCTTCCAGGAAACGACTAGGGATTAAGAGCTTATTAGGAGAGAAAAATAATGACAACCTTAAATGAGCACCGCAAAAAAAAAAAATATGATTGAGTGCATAAAGCTTCAAGCCGGTGAAATATTAGAAACTCGGTCAATGTTTTCTGACAGCGCACAATCACTCTAACGGCATCAAAAGTAGCTGTTTTTTAAAATCTCAGGTTCTCCGCTCCTTCTAGGAAGTTGCCCACTATTCCATAAGTCTCCATTACATCACCCCAGGACATTAGCAATCAGTCTTATTTGGCTTTCGTAGCCGCTAAAAAAATAATAATCCTTTAAAAATGTGTTTGTTTATTTGAACATATTATACAGCCATCCATCTCACAACTGGGAATAAAACAGATGGGTTCTATTCTGCCAGAGTTTGACAGAGAGTTGAATCACAGACTGCTGCTTTAAAAAAACCCAAAAAAACCCTCCGCTCTTTCTTACCGTCTCTTTTCCTTCGAGGTCTAGAAAGGCAATTGATGCAAAAGAAGCAATTTGCCTCAGTTTTCTGGTTCGAATCAATTTAAGCCTGCGTTTGATTGCCTCAGTTTGGAGCTAAATCTAACCCTCAATTAGCCATTTTCTGTTGTTCCTGCAGTTTACTAGTTCCACACTTAATGATTGCTTAATAATTATGCGAGTTGAGGGAACGGAACTACAGATTGGTACGTGGTAAGTATTTAGCTGAAATCTGCTTTTCGGCTGTTTTCAATCATGAAGGCTCCCGAAGGCCAGATAGTACTGGCCATACACGAGCTAGGTATTATCTTTAGAACAGCCTTATAAGACAAGATTTGAGGTCTTTTGGTACCCAGATTGTTCTGGGAATTTCTCTTAATTAACAACAGCCAGCAGGGTCATTGGCATTGTAGGTTGATGATGTTCAACAACATCCGGTATACTTCTTGTGGTTGATGTAATAGTTGTTTTTTTAATTAAACATACATATGATTAATGATTGTAGCTAGGTATGTGACCTATGGTCTATTACTTGTGGTTTATATGTACACTGTGAATTTATGTGTGCAGTTGTTTTTGCTAGTAGGATGCTCTTTTGGACCGTACAGGCTGCAACCTGCTACTGGGTGGGGAGCCATGGCCCCTTTTATGACTTGTGGACTTCAACTCCCAGAATTGGCTTTCTCATGAATTCTGGGAATTGAAGTCCACAAGTCATAAAAGGGGCCATGGTTGACCATTTCTGTTGGTTTCCTGGGAGGGCTGACAGAAGCAGGAATCTAGGATTTTTACTTGCTTCAGTGCAATGTGGGAATTAACCAATATCTGAATTGAGGTAGTTGTTTACTTGGCAGTTCATCACTCTCTCAATATATTAGAATTAGTGATGGGCGAACCGAACCCACACAATTCCGGTCCGTACCGAATTTTGCAGTGTTCGGTATGCTGAACACGAACCTGAATTTTTTTGAAACTTCGGGCAAAGTTCGGGGTTGCGTTCGGTGTTCGGAGCTTTTGACGTCACCGGCAGGTTGCTAAGGACGCCAAGGTGATCACTTCCTTTCATGCAACATGTTTATTTTTACGTGAAGACCTCCCTTTGAAGGAGCTGGAGAATCCCTCCCACTAAGAGATTCCGGAGGCGGAGCCTTGACGTCACTGGCAGGTTGCTAAGGACTCCAAGGTGATCACTTCCTGGATTCCATGGAATCCAGGAAGTGATCAACTTGGCGTCCTTAGCAACCTGCCGGTATACGTGACATCAAAGCTCCACCCCCGGAATCTCTTGGTGGGATTCCCCGTTAGGGGTTTGGGTTTGGGTTCAGTTCAGGTTCGGCTGAATTTTGCGTAAAGTTCATCCGAACTTGCCAAACCCGAACATCGTTGGGTTCGCCCATCACTAATTAGAATGAGTTGGAACTCTCCATATGTGCAGCATGGAGTTTTTTTAAAAAGAAAAACATTAATACAAAGGTGTCTAATACTTAGCCCTAGTGGTGCAGTGCTTAGAGTGAAGTACTGCAGGGAACTTCTGCTGCCTGCAATTTGGCAGTTCAAATCTCATCAGACTCAAGGTTGACTCAGCCTTCCATCCTTCTGAGGTGGATAAAATGAGGACCTAGATTGTTGGGGGCAAGAGGCTGGCTCTGTAAACTGCTTAGAGAGGGCTGTGAGACACTGTAAAGTGGGACAGAAGTAAGTGCCACTGCTATTGCTACCCGCTTCCTCCTTCTATTTTCCCCACAACAACAAACTTGGGAGGTGAATTGGGCTGAGAAATAAAGGAATTGACCCAAAGTCACCCAATTCACTTTTCATGGTTAAGACTAGACTTGAACTCACAAGCTTCCTGATTTCTAGCCTGGTACCCTTCAAACCTCTAGACCAGTGGTTTTCAACCTGGATGTCAGGACCCCTTGGGGGGTCGAACGGCCATTTCACAGTGGTCATCTAAGACCATGGGAAAAGACAAATTTCCCACTGTGTTAGGAACTACGGCTTCTATTCTGGTGCCTTGGAACATATTTTTACAATCCGACCAATCTGGCGTTTACAGTGAGGGTGTCCTTCTGACCTTCCTACCAATCAGCTTAAAGCTCTGTTGGGAGAATTGGTGCTAGACTTATGGTTGGGGGTCACCACAACATGAGAAAACTGTATTAAGGGGTCGCAGCATTAGAAAGGTTGAGAACCAGTGCGCTAGACCAAACTGGCTGATGTTTGACAAATGCAAACACACACACACCACAAGAAAAGAAAAGAAACATAAAACAGATGCTTGATAAAAGAACAAGAAGGGAGCCATGGATAGACTTGTCTCATTAAAATATATATTCGTGTGATTTGCATTTTATAATTGTTTCTGCAAAGGATGGTGGGAACTGAAATGCAGCACAAGCTGTCTCTTTTATGCTCCCCCATCGCCACCCCAAGCAGAGTGGCAGCATGTTAAATAGCTTCAATCCCACTAGGAAGGAAAAGATAGGAATGTGTTCTTTTGATCAGATCTTCCATGGCAATCCCAGAATAGGAATAGTTTCCCTCCACATACCATCCCACCCTCATTTCCCTGTTTCAGTCTGCCCAGGAAGCAAGCAATGGTACCCCAAAGATGACCAGCTCTTTGGCTATTTCTCATGGCCAAGGCCTAGGAAAGAGTGTTCACCCTGAGGTCCTATCTCTTCTAAACAAGGCAGGGGGGGGGGATGATGGGACACGGCTCCCAATTATTAAACCTACTGAGATTTTCTAAACACTGGGCTATTACAGAGTGAACAAAGATACTTGAAGGTTTTCTGATTTCAATTAAGATTATTATCTCCTCTGAGGAACGGGCTGTAGCTGCTGGGAAATCTCTTTAACTAATCTGTTTTGAAATGATAGCGGTTAAATAGTAAATTGTAGGCCTGTTTGTATTATGTTTGAGCTCTAGCTAGTCTCTGTTTCTTTTCTCTCTCCAGTCCTGTAGTGTATGTGTTTTGTGTGTGTGTGTGTGTGTGTGTTGGCTTTTTGCAGAAATCCCATTTATCCTATCTATCCCATACCCACCTACCTTTCATCTATCTATCTATCTATCTATCTATCTATCTATCTATCTATCTATCTATCTATCTATCTATCTATCTATCTATCCATCCATCCATCCACCCACCCACCCACCCACCCACCCACCCACCCACCCACCCACCCACCCACCCACCCACCCACCCACCCACCCACCCACCCACCCACCCACCCACCCCACCCACCCACCCACCCACCTATCTATCTATCTATCTATCTATCTATCTATCTATCTATCTATCTATCTATCTTCCATCCTTCCAAGTTGGTAAAATGAGGATCCAGATTGTTGGGGGCAATATGCTTACCCTCTGTAAACTGCTTAGAGAGGACTATAAAGCTCTATGAAGCAGTATATAAATCTAAATGCTAAATGCTATTGTTACATATCCATCTATCCATCCATCATCCATCCATCATCCATCTTTCCATTTATATTTCCATTTATCTTTCTATCTATCTATCTATCTATCTATCTATCTATCTATCTATCTATCTATCTATCTATCTATCTATCTACCTACCTACCTACCTACCTACCTACCTAGCTATCTTCTATCTACTATCTATCTTCCATCTAATCTATCTTCCATCTATCTAATATCTATCCATCCATCCATCCATCTCTATCGCCTGCCTGCCTGCCTGCCTGCCTGCCTGTCATCTTCCTATTATTTATGTAAATGCCCATCTCAAAAAAAGTAACTCAGTGGTATACAACAAGCTAAGTTCAGGCAACAAATGGATAGGAATAATCACTAATAAAAATATAAGACAATCATTATTAAAATAATTTGAAAAACCCTACAAGACAGACTAGAAACCGAATATTTACAGCAGTCATAGACCCATCTTAAAATTTCCCTGCTACCATAATCAAGTGGCTATTGGATTGAATTTTAATCTTCTTGTTTTGCAAAACACTCACACACATGGTCCCAGGGCTGTTTTGCAAACAACAATACCAGATTTTCTACATAAATTCCAATGGACAGCTTTGGCAACTCTATCAGGTTATTGTTTATACTCTGTGTGAATGATTTTATTACAGCTGCTAATGAGATGATCTACAATTTCATCCTTAACTTTCACATAACCATCATTTGGCATTGTCAGAAATAAGATCAGTTTTGGCTGGGATGGTATTTGTTCTCTCTTGAGCTGCATGATTGTTTCCTTAATTTCTTTTTAAGAGATTCCAGATATCATCAGACTGGACAAACTCCCCCCCCCCCTTAATATCATGCATGTGGTTTCTATTTGCAGGCATTAATAAAATGTTGAATTACTTCCTTTTAATATTCTGATTTATTTTTTGTCATTTTGAGGAAACCTCTCTTTTTAATGAACATCCATAAATGCATTTCGTTTTTCTGATTATGTGTTTCATATAATTATGTGTTTCTCCACACTTTGTACTATTGGCAATAATCTTCTATCACTTATGCTCCTGTAAAAAGACATTGTTACACTGTTATTATACTAGTATTGTTCTTAAATATTGTTTGGTTTATACTCTGCCTTTCCTCGGGAGCTGAAGGAGTTGTCTGTGCTGCTAGGTAGACCAGACCAAGAAACAGAGCCTTGGTGGTGCAGGGGTTAGAGTGCAGTGCTGCAAGCTACTTCTGCTGATCATCGGCTGCCAGCAGACTCAAGGTTGACTCAGCCTTCCATCCTTCCAAGGTCAGTAAAATGAGGACCCAGATTGTTGGGGGTAAGAGGCTTACTCTCTGTAAACCGCTTAGAGTGGGCTGTAAAGCACTGTGAAGCAGTTTGTTTATCTATCTATCTATCTATCTATCTATCTATCTATCTATCTATCTATCTATCTATCTATCTATCTATCTATCTATCTATCTATCCAGCCATCCAGCCATCCAGCCATCCAGCCATCCAGCCATCCAGCCATCCAGCCATCCAGCCATCCAGCCATCCAGCCATCCAGCCATCCAGCCATCCAGCCATCCAGCCATCATCTATCTATCTATTTGATTTTTTTATGCCGCCCTTCTCCTTAGACTCAGGGCAGCTTACAACATGTTAGCAATAGCACTTTTGAACAGAGCCAGCATATTGCCCCCACAATCCGGGTCCTCAATTTACCCACCTCGGAAGGATGGAAGGCTGAGTCAACCTTGAGCCAGTGATGAGATTTGAACTGCTGATCTGCAGATCTACAGTCAGCTTCAGTGACCTTCAATACAGCATTCTACCTGCTGCGCCACCCCAGCTCTCTAAGTCTATATAAGTACATATAAATGCTGTTGCTATTGCTAAATCAACCACACAAAATTAAAAGAAAGGCTAAAAAAATCTCTTTACTGATATGGACTAAGATAACAACATATTGCAAGTCCTATTTGATACTGTTGAGGGAGTCCTTGATTTACAACAATTCATTTAGTGACCATTCAAAATTACAACGGCACTGAAAAAATGACTTATGATTGTGGCAGCACCCCCATGATCATGTGATCAAAATTCAGATGTGTGTGCAACTGACTCATTTATGATGCTTGCAGTGTCCCAGGATCACAAACAGTGAAGGGTGCATGCAGGTGCGAGATTTGGCTTCTGGTCATGCGTAGGAAGTGAAATCTCATTAAGGACACTCACGTGTGTCCTTAATTTTCACCCAAAAACCCACCCAAAACTGCTTCAGCCTGTTCATCTCTCTCCGGTCCTAGGACGAAGGCAATGGTTTGAAAAACCTTGCTGAGAAAATTGAAAACACTTGTCCTGGAAATCTTCAAGAGCAAAGAATGACTGATGTGAAAGTAGACATAAATACACAACCAGAGTTTTAGTCCCTGTTCTTCATCACAGCTGTGGTCTTATCCAGCCAAGTGCAATAGCATTTGCTTTGAGAGGTTTGGAACAAAGGAGTTATTGCAACCTTTGCGTCCCTAGTTCTAATTCAGCACCTTAACTAGTGCAGTGATTCAGAATCAAGGAAGAGCTGATTCTCAACTACTCAAGGAACCAATAAAGGGAATATTTGCAGCTTGGGGTTGAACTCTCGCAGCCCCTTTCTGCTGTCTGAGCTTGGTTATTATTATTATTATTTTATTATTATTTATTAGATTTGTATGCTGCCCCTCTCCGGAGACTTGGAGCGGCTCATAACAAAAACAACAATGTGACAAATCTAATATATTAAAAGACATCTAAAAAACCCATTATTAAAACAATGCAACACAATCATACCATACATAAACAATATAAGCCCAGGGGTATTTTAATTTCCCCATCCCTTAGGTGGGTCTTCAATAGCTTACGAAAGGCAAGGAGGGTGGGGGCAGTTCTGATCTCTGGAGGGAGTTCATTCCAGAGGGCCAGGGCCGCCACAGAGAAGGCTCTTCCTCTGGGGCCCACCAGACAAACATTTTTTAGTTGACGGGACCTGGAGAAGGCCAACTCTGTGGGACCTAATCTGTTGCTGGGATTCGTGTGGCAGAAGAAGGTTTTGAAGGTATTCTGGTCCGATGCCATGTAGGGCTTTATAGGTTATTTCAAACACTTTGAATTGTGACTGGAAACTAATCAGCAGCCAGTGGTTAATGGTTGTTTGGTTGTAGACATTTCATTATCCAAGTAGGTAACATTACTCATATAATGATGTTACCTAGCTGGGTAGTGAAATGTCAGCAAGCAAACAACAAAACTCAGAGAGCACCAAGGACTATGCAACTGAAAGACAACACACGAACCTTCAGCACCTTAGACAGCGTCAAGAAATCTTTCTTCTTGTTGTCCCAGCAAAGGTTTATACACACCTTTTACTTTAAGATAGTCTGTTGTTTCAGAATCTCCAAATTAGTGGAAAGTTGAGGTTTAAAAGGTCCTAGTTGTGTGTTTTTTTAGGTTCTGGAATTGCTAACAGATTCACAATAAAATGTGAAAAAATATGAACAAAAATTATCCTTACAGTTACAGTCATCCTTAGAGTTACAGTCATCCTTAGAGTTACAAATTAATTAGCTGCACAGCCTCACCAGGCCTATAAGATGTATAAGTGGAGCACCCCATAGTTTACTCAATGTTCAGTTGCCAAAAGTTGCTTACCCAGGAGACATGACATTTTTCTAATAGGTTTTGATAGCTCCCCAGATCTTTGCTTCCTCTTTATGAAGAAAATTGCCAGTTTTAATATGTTCTTAACAAAACATGAAGGCAACAAAAATCACACAGCTGCTGCTGAGGTTGGTTGCCAACAATTATTTTGTAATGACCTCTGCAAGATTATGATGGATCTTAAACTAAAATTATCAGTCTGGCTCCTTGTTTTAACCACCTTGAAAGGCTGGAATGCTGAGTTAACCTTGAACCAGTGAGGATCGAACAGCTGGCAGTAGGCAGAGTTAGCCTGCAATACTGCATTCTAACCACTGGGGAAGGGAGGGAGGGATATAGCAATAGCATTTAGATTTATATAAGACTTCACAGTGCTTTACAGCCCTCTCTAAGCAATTTACAGCAATTCCCAGTGTATTGCCCCCAACAATTTGGGTCCTCATTTTATCCACCTCGGAAGGATGGAATGCTGAGTCAACCTTGAGCCTGCTGAGATTTGAATTGCCAAATTGCAGCTAGCAGTCAGCTGAAGTAGCCTACAGTGCTGAACTCTAACCACTGTACCACCTCAGCTCTACCGCCATCTCCACAATCCGGTCACATTTTTCCCCTTCAGCACTGGCAAATTAAAATGATTACATCATAAATCAAACCACAAATTGCCAGGCCAATGTACTACACAATGCATGGCTAATAACCATAATGTAATGTACATCGTTGTAAGTCTTTTTATGTGGATGCAATATATAATTTGAGTCAATCAATAATTTCATGTTGCATAAAATATAATTTATTCTTTTTTTATTCCCTTTACTAAAAGAGATTTGTAATACATGTTATGATCTTTTAATATATTTGTCTAAAGATTAAACAATTCTCATCGCCATTGTTATTACCATCTTATCTTTTGTCTGTTTTGCTTGTTTGTGTCTTGGATATTGAATAGAAAGAGGCTAAATAATTTTCAAAGGGTGCCCCACAAAGAAGAGATAGAGTAGTGAAGA